>NC_091556.1:30279586-30284586 GCF_042767895.1 Penaeus vannamei | reverse complement strand
CATTATCATTATCACTATTGCTACCGTCACCATAATAATTTTTATTATTAATAAATTAAATCCTATTATTATTGCTACTACTACGAGTACTGTCACTACTACTTCTATTATCGTTATCATTTTTACTATCATTATTTTCGTTATTATCGTTATGATAATTATTATTATTATTATTATTATTATTATTATTATTATTATTATTATCATTATTATTATTATTATTATTACTATTATCATTACTATCATTATTATTATTATTATGATAATTATTATTATTGTTATTATTAGTAGTAATATAATTATTATCATTATGATTATCTTTATTATCTTTATTATTATCTTTATTATTAGTATTATTATTATTACTATCTTTGTTATTCTTACACAGAGAGAAGAAGAACAAACACAAGAAGAACAAAGGCCCAAGACCACCACCACCACCACCAAGAACAACAACAGAGAGAACAAGAGCGAGGCTTTCGAGGACCAATGTTGAAAAAGCTTCAGCGGACATTGCTACCATGTTGTTGGTGAGATATGGCGGCTCCGGATTGAAGCGAATGGGAAAAGTTTGGGGGATGATTCTCTCTCTCTCTCTCTCTCTCTCTCTCTCTCTCTCTTCCTTTTTTCTCTCTCTCTCTTTCTTTTTTATTCTCTCTCTCTCTGATTTTTTTCTCTCTGTTTCTCTCACTCTCTTTGTTTTTTATTCTCTCTCTCTCTCTCTCTCTCTCGCTCTCCCTCCCTCCCTCCCTCTCTCGTATATATATATACGAGCATATATGGGTGTGAGTGGCCCTATATGTTTGTGTGAGTTTTGTGGTTTCGCTTTCCCACATTCTCTCTTTCCCTCCCCTTTTCTCCCTCCATCATGGATACGCTGGCCAGTTTCAGTTCAGTCCAGCATGTTTTGGTTTACATGTCCATTTCTATAGTTTGATTTCCATCTCAGCATGTGTCTTGTTATCTATTTCTTTATGAACAATTTGTTGTCATATATAATTTATTTTTTGTCATTTTATAATCCACACTCATTATAATTGTTATAGTCATAATGAATCAATCTATGACTGGGATTTCTACACAAACAAACAAACAAACAAAAAAGAAGTGAGCATTATCTTATCATTCACACTCACTATAAATGTAATGGCCATAATAAATCACTCCATGAATCGAATTTCATCTTCCTCAGAATAGACTAAACAAACAAACAAACAAACAAAATCAACCAAGTGAGCGTCGAAGTGCAGCGGAAAGCCAACGGGAAATCGAGGGACGGATATTTATGTTGCGCTGTTTTCATCCTGGTATTTTAAGCTGTGATATCTGCAGCTGCCCATGTCCGCCTCGGGGAAGGAGGAGGAGGAGGAGAGACCGGGCGAGGTGGGGTTTTGTTTTTCCTTATTCCTCTTCTGTCCCTTTTTTTGTTTGTTTTTTCTTTGTATTTTTGTTTTATTTTTCTTATTCCTTTTCTGTCCTTTTTTCTTTCTTTTTCTTTGTATTTTATTTTTGTTTTTCTTATTCTTTTTCAGTTCCTTTTTTCTTTTATTTTATTTTTCTTTGTATTTTGTTCTCTGTTTCTTCTCCTATTTCTCATTCTTTTGGTTGAATATGAGGAAGAGGGTATTTCATAGTCTTCGTTGGCACAGTGATTAGATTTCCTTTATCAATACTTCTAAGAGAGATAAAAAACATCTGCCAAAAAAATCCAGTTTTCAACAGATTACAATTTAAGAAAAGAAAGAAAAAAAAGAAGAAAAAAAACGAAAGGCGCACCTCGGATACAAATTGCTCTGTAATCACACCAGACGATTATGCAAATGAGCAATGAAGGCGGTAATGCGAGTCGCGATGAGGAGCGAGCGCCGCCTCACAGGAGATACCCGTCCGCACGCCACGCATCGCCGCCAGAACACAGTGCCTCTCCTTCTTCTGATCTTCGCCGCCGGCCTCAGCATCATCATCATCATTAGAGAGTCAAGTATCAACACAAACACTATCTGGGATAATAAAACCCCCATTAATTCTGAAGGCTCGTACCCCCCTTTCCCCTTCCCCTCCCCTCCCCCCTCCTTATCCCGTAACGCTAGACCACCTCGTATCCACTTGCACTGTAAAAGCAACAACACTCAAACGCCCCTTCTCTTATCCCCTTGATTGCCTCCCTTATCCCCCCCCCCCCCTTAGTACAAACACTTGCCCCATAAGCAACATCAGATGTCCTATTAAGCGTCTAAACCACTTGAATTTCCACATATTTTTCGCTACCTCGGCTAATCACAATCAGAGAGCAAGGCAAGCACAGATCCGAGGAGTGCCAGGGTCCAGACGGTGCCATAAGTCAGGGTGTCGGCGGCCCAGCAGTGCCATCTCGTCCAGTAATGAGCTGGAGTCGACAACACTCGGTACTCGTTCCCCGATAGCCGTGCCCTAAAGAGACTGGCGGGGCGGCCGTGTCTTATCGCGGAAGGACCTAAACGACGTGTAGTTACGCCAAAGGAAGGATGGGGTCGTCTATTCCCCCTTACAGCGGCGTCGCGGTCGGGCCGAATTGGGCGGCGCGGTCGAGGGCGTTAAGCGGATATCAATCGACGGCCGGATCTCGACACAGGGAGGCGCCGCTTTTATTTATTTATTTATTTATTGAATTTCATCTTTTATTGTTATTTTTTAAATTCTTTATTTATGTTTATTTATGTATTTATTTATTTATTTTTTATTTTCTTTGGCATTTCTCTTACTTCTGCCGATTTTCTTTCAGCCCCTATATCTTTAACCCCTCCCCCTCCCTCTCTCTTTTTCTCTGTTACCGTCTCTGTCTGTCTGTCACTATGTATTGTCTTTTGTCTCTTCCCCCACTTTTATTTACATTCTCTCTCTCTCTCTCTCTCTCTCTCTCTCTCTCTCTCTCTCTCTCTCTCTCTCGCTTTTCTCTCTTTCTTCCTCTTTCTCGTTTCCTCTCTGCGGAATATTCGGTACAAGAATATTTTCCATTCAAATCTGTCGTGACTTTTAACTCTTTCCTTTCGTCTATAAAAGCTTTCCTCCTCTCTTTATTCCACTATTATTTGACTCCCCCTCCCCCCACCCTCTATCCCCATATCTTTCTCCGCCCTCTCCCCTCCTCCCTCCCACCCTGCCCCTCCCTATCGCCTTTCCCTTCCCCATCCCCCACCCTTTAACTCCCTATATTTTCCCTCCTCTCCTCCCCCTTCTCTTCCCAACCCCTTTAACCCCTTAAATTTCCCCTTATCTCCTCCTCTGTCAACTTGCTTCCCTCCCCTATTTCATTGTCCCCTTCCCCTACCGCCTTGGCCCCCTCCCCTGGCTCCTTATCCTCCTCTCTTGTCAGTGGTATCATTTCAGCTTTTTCTTAGGGGGGGGGGGGGGAGGCATGATAGTAGCTAAGAAATATAATGAAAAATTAGCTATTCTGTAGGCATTTTTAAGCTATAGCCTACATATGTGTATTTCAAAATTTTGGTCTTGAGGGTAGTGGGGAGGCAGGCAAGCCAGCCCTTGTGGTGGTGCAAACAGCCCTCCCCCCAGCTGACGCCCTTTCCCCTACCACCGTGTCCCCTTCCCCTACCGCCTTATCCTCCTTCCCGACCGCCTTATCCTCCTTCCCTACCGTCTTGTCCTCCTTCCCTACTGCCTTGTCCTCACCCCCCACCGCCTTGTCCTCCTCTCCTACCTCCTTATACCCTTCCCCTACCACCATGCCCCCTCCCCTACAGCCTTGCCTTCCTCCCCTACCACCATATCCCCTTCCCCTTCCACCATATCCCCTTCCCCTACCACCATGTCCCCTTCCCCTACCACCATATCCCCTTCCCCTACCGCCTAGTCCTCCTCGCGTGCCCCCTGTCCCCTTCAGGTCCACTTTTAGACCCCGCACCGTCTTCCCGAAGCCCCCTCTCAGTTGTCATAATACCCCAACGCCACCCAGTGTTTACAACCTCGAAGAACCTGCTCGAATTACTTCGCAAACCGGGAGGAAGAACGAGCCATCTTGCCAACCAGATGGAGGGGAGAGAAGGAGGGAGGATAGAGAAGGAGGGAGGATAGAGAAGAGAGTGGAGAGGGGGAAGGGGAAGAGGGAAAATCAGGGAGTGAGGAAGGAGGATAGAGAAGGCCAGATGGAGGGGAGAGAAGGAGGGAGGGTAGAGAAGAGAGGGGAGAGAAGGAAAGAGAGATAGAGGGAAAATAAAGGGAGAGAGAAGGAGGGAGGATAGAGAAAAGAGGAGAGAGGGGAAAGGGAAAGAGGGAAAATAAGGAGAGGAGGGAGGATAGAGAAGAGAGGAGAAAGGGGGTAAGAGAGAAAGAGGGAAAATAAGGGGGGGGAGGAAGGAAGATAAAGAAAAGAAGTGAGAAGGGGAAAGAGAGAAAGAGAGGAAATAAGGGAGAGAGAAGGAGAGAGGACAGAGAAGAGAGGAGAGAAGGGAAAGAGAGAGAGAGAGAAAATAAGGAGGGGGGGGGGGGAGAGGGAAAGAAACAGTATGGACAGCTAAGGTGGCGTTTCCTCACCCCCCTGGGAGATGAGAGCACGAGAAAGGTCTTTTTCTTGGGAGATTGTCGCAGCCGAACTTGGCGTCTTACTCGTTTCTTGGTCAGTTCTTGTCTGCCTTGGGATGTCTCGGGTGGTAAGTGATGGGGAGTCAGTGCCTCTTATTTTTCTTTTATTTGTTTATTTGTTTTCAGTTCATTTTCACTTATATGGTATAACAGTTCACTTCACTATCGATTATGTTTTTTCTATCCTTTTGTATTATCAATTTTATTTGAATTCACCTTCCTTTTCGATTATATATATATATATATATATATATATATATATATATATATATATATATATATATATATATATATATAAACACACACACACACACACACACACACACACACACACACACACACACACACACACACACATATATATATATATATATATATATATATATATATATATATATATATATATATATATATATATTTGTTAT
>NC_091556.1:30272086-30274586 GCF_042767895.1 Penaeus vannamei | reverse complement strand
GGGCGAACACTGGCGGGTTCCTCCGTGTTAAATTAAATCAGATGTGAGATATGACAGTTCTAATTACGACCCGCGCTCAGTACGGGTTCTCTCTCCTTCTTATTTCGAGGGGAAATGACAGGGATAATGAACGGGTTTCGATATTTCGTATTTCTTTTCATCTCTGGGAGAAACGATGGCGGGAAAAAAATAAACAAACTCGCGAGATGTTCTTCTGATCCCTCGAGCCGCTCTCCTGGTGGCCGAAAGGGGAACTAATTGCCCGTCGAGATCATTCAGCTCAAATCAATGATACGCTGCAACATTTTATTAGCTCGCAACGCTGGCCAAGACAGACAGTCATAAATTCTTTTGGCTCTTAGCATAACATCGGTTGTTGACGAAAGGACTCCCTTTATTAGTGTTAAACATACAGATCCAGGCGCGAGGGATAGGATCAAATAATACGGGGAGGAATCGGAATCTTCGGGTGCGACTTACCCGATGCTCCTTTGTCTGTCTGATCATCGGTACCATATGATTATCGTCTGATTTGATGCGTTTTTTTTTATTTTTTTAATGAACGTTGCAGTATTGATCGGTGGAGAAAATTAAAAGACCGCGCGATTTTCGTGGCCGACGTAACTGAATGGGGTGATTTGTGTTCAAGAGCATATAATTAGAACAGAAGTGTTGACCCACCTTTCCTTTTCCATGTAATAATTCCTCTCTCTCTCTCTCTCTCTCTCTCTCTCTCTCTCTCTCTCTCTCTCTCTCTCTCTCTCTCTCTCTATTTCTCTCTCTCTCTCTCTCTCTCTCTCTCTCTCTCATTTTCATTACTTTTGATAGTTCTTCCAATCATATATGTGAAGATAAGCAAAAGAAAAAAAAAAAAAAAAATCTCCTCATTTACCCTTTTATCTATCTCCGCGTGTATTTTTCTGTCTATTTATATGTTTATCTGTCTACCTATATATGCCTCTATTGATTTATTTGATTTATATCAATTGATTAATGAATCTTTTAATCTGTTTATATATCTGTCTGTCTGGCTATCTATATATATACTATCAACCTACTTGCCTGTCTATTCTATCTATCTATCTATCTGTTTACTATCGATCTACCTATCTATCTATGTATCTATGTATGTCTATTTGTATATCTATCTATCTGCGATATGCCTAAATATATTGGTCTATCCACCCATTTCTCTATCTGTACATCTATCTGTCTGTACATCACATTACATATCTATTTAGTTAGCTATATGTGTGTATTAAATTAAAGCATGTACAATTCATATGTTATATCAATATATTCTACATGCATATTTATCTACGCATCTCTTTTTGTAATTTATCCACGCATTTATTCATTTACAATATGTTTGTTTATCCTCTCTCTCTCTCTCTCTCTCTCTCTCTCTCTCTCTCTCTCTCTCTCTCTCTCTCTCTCTCTCTCTCTCTCTCTCTCTCTCTCTCTCTCTTCTCTCTCTCTTTTCTCTCTCTCTCTCTTCTCTCTCTCCTCCCTCCCTCCCTCCCTCCCTCCTCCCTCCCTCCCTCTCTCTCTCTCTTCCTCACTCTCCTGTTTCCTCTCTCTCTCTCTCTCTCTCTCTCTCCCTCCCTTTCTCTCTCCCTCTCCCCTTCTCTCTCCCTCCATCCCTGCGTCAAATCCAAAATAACTCACAGAACCCCCTCCCCCCCCTCAAAAAAAAAAAAAAAAAAAAAAATCCTCATCCCTGGCGGCTCCCAGCAAAGCGACCTCCTCCCCGAAGACAAAGATGCTAATGTTTTTCCTTCCATTTTTTTTCTTTCTCTCTCATCCTTCCCTAAGATTAGAAGGTATGCAAGGAGAAGAGGGCTCTAAAATATAATTTAGAGTTGCCATTAAACCGTGTGGCTGACAAGATAGTCTCCACGCCCTTGCGCCCCGGGCCTTCGTCTGCCGCCTGTCCCTTCTCCTTCTCCTTCGTCGGGATTGAAATGAAAACATTGAAAAAAAAAAAAAAAAACGAAAAAGAAAAAAAAAAAAAAAAAAATTTAATTTCTTTGAGTTTGTTTGTGTGTGTGTGTGTGTGTGTGTGTGTGTGTGTGTGTGTGTGTGTGTGTGTGTGTGTGTGTGTGTGTGTGTGTGTGTGTATTTGAGGCGGGGTATTTCGATTACTATCTAGTTTCTTTTTTGTTTTTGTTTTGTTTTATATCTTATTTCCTTTTCATTTTGTTATATTAGTGATGTTGTGTTACTGCGGCATTTCCATTTTTTTCTTAATCAGATTCTATCTAACTCTATTTTCACCTCCCTCCCTCTTTATCTCTCTATCTGTTTCTTTTATCAAGAGACCTATCTATGTGTCTCTGCTATGTACCGATCTATCTACCTGTCTATCTAATCTAATCCAATTGAATCTAACCTAAAATATGTAATAAACCTGTCTGTCTATCAGTCAATCAATCAACCAATCAATCAATCAGTTAGTTAATCAATCATTCTATCTATCTACCTACCTTTTTATCTATCT
>NC_091556.1:30244586-30249586 GCF_042767895.1 Penaeus vannamei | reverse complement strand
CCGCCCCCCTTTATCTGGACAAGTGCCCAGCGATCTCTCCGAGGCGTGATGGACGAGCGAGGGGCAGCCGGTCCCGCGTAGCACCGCCGGCTCCAATACATGTTAACACAGAGCCCCACTTCCCCGTTACTAATTGGGCCGTCGGCGGAGGGGCCCAAGTGCAGTCGACACCAGGACGCGGAGAGACATGGGCGGGGCGTCGAGATCTTACGCACGCCGATGTTCACACCTTCTGCAGATAACGAGGGCTGTGTGGCTCGCCGGTACCTTGTAGCTCAGGTAATTAGTGTCCATCCGAGGCTTTAATAATGGCTCTGATGGGGTTTAAAACATTTATCTTTATCTCTTATGGGAGGATTTTTTATAAGGATATTTCTCCCTTTGTTTTATGGAGGTGTTGGTGTTGTGTACGGTGATATTCAGCCTGTTTTTCTTTTCTTTCTTTTTTCTTTTTTGGACCATGCTTCATGCTGGAATATTCCAATTCAGTGATGCTTTATCACCCTTTTCAAAAGGATTGTCCAGTGAGATCCACGCTTATTTTTATGCAGCCATGGGTTTTCACACTCAGAAGTAGACAACCTGGAGCCAGTAAATCATGAACAGAAGATGAGTCATGCAAATTATGCAGTATTTCTCCACCTCGCAGCCGAGACGATTTTCTTAGAAGACCTCTTTCGTGCCTCCCTCTATCCTCCACCCTTCCCTATCCCCCTCACCCCTTCCCTCCCTCCTTGCCCCTTCCCTTCCTCCCTAACCCCCTTCCTTACCCCATCAATGCCTCCCTGCCCCCTCACCCCTTCCCTCCCTTCCTGCCTCTTGCCCTGCCCCTCGCTCCCTCCCTACCCCCACCCCTCTCTCCCTTACTCTGCATGGCATACGATAAGAGGTAATAAGCGGAGGTGAAGAACGGACTGCAAACCTCGCGCATGACTCTTGTGATCTCCCCGCAAGAGCAGTCATTACCGCCCCGTGACGGAGGATCGTAAACTCATAACAGGACTGGGGTTAGGTCTGAGTCATGCAGATTTCAAACGGGTGTTTTATGTTTTTTTCTTCTTCTTGCGGAATGATTGTGAGAATATGAGAAGGTGGGCAAGGGGAGGGGGTTGCCAGGTATCATGCAATATTCTTATTATTGGTAGAATAGACGAGCTTCTCTTATATTTCTCTTTCATAATGAGGAGCGGAAAGTCAACACGCAGCAGCGTCGATTGCAAAACTGCCCATCTCTCGTCCCTAATGAGCCGAAGTTGAATTTCTTAGTCGTAACAGTATCAACAATAGAACATGCGAGATAAATATTACAACTCAACTCTGCTGTTTCCTCGTAAAGACTGAAACATGGCATATCTACCCTTAAAGCAAATGCCCCAAAGTGGATAGCTCCTACCCCCCCCCCCATCTTTAGGTCCTCTCAATCCACTTCCTTCTCTTCTCTCCCCCTTCCCACCATCTTCTTCGTAAGACAATATTCATAAATTCTCTTGTGTGCATCGAAACATCATGTGATATTTTATCTTATTCTATTTCTAAAAAAAATATTTTAGCAATGTCTACTGGGTACCTTCCTCTCCATCCATCCCTCATTCTTCCCATCTTTTTTTATTCTCCTTCTTTCCATTTTCTTTCTCTCCCTTTCCCTATTTTCATCTTCTCCGTCTTCCTCCCTTTCCTGCATTCCTCTTAATCTGCCCCCCCCTCTCTCTCTCTCTCTCTCTCTCTCTCTCTCTCTCTCTCTCTCTCTCTCTCTCTCTTTCTCTTTGTCTCTCTCTCTCTCTCTCTCTCTCTCTCTCTCTTTCTCTCTCTCTCTTTCTCTCTCTCTCTCTCCCTCTCTCTCTCTTCCGTCATCCATCTTCATCTTCTCTCCATCTCCCCAGTTCCTCTCCTCTTTCCTCCTCCCCATTCTCCTCCACGCCACCCTCACCTCCTCCTCTTCCTTTCCTCTTCTTCTCTTCGTCGTCTCTCCCTTCTCTCCCCAACCTCTCCTCTACTTCTACTATCCTCTCCCCTCCTCCCTCCACAATCCCTCACCTCCCTTCTTCTTCCTCTCCTTCTTCCTCCATCTTCATCCTCCCTCACTCCCTTCCTTCTCCCCTTCCCCCTTTCCCCATCTTTGATTTCTCCCCACTTCCTTCTTCCCCTCCTCCCTCCTCCTCCACACCCCTCACCCCCACCACTCTCTCTCCTCCCTTCCCTCCCACACCCCTCACCCCCTCACTTCTCTCCCCTTCCTCCCTCCATCTTCCCGTCGCCAATTGGCTCACTCTCCTCCTCCCTTACCTCTCCTCAGCTTCCCTTCTTCCCCTCCCTCCTCCCCCTCTTCCCACCCATTCACTCTCTCCCTCTTTTTCCTCCATTCCTTCCCTCAATTTTCTTCCTCCCACCTTCATCCTCAATCCCTTTTCCCCAACCTTCCGCCCTTCCCTGCTTCCCCCTCCTCCCTCTCCTCCCTCCACACCCCTCTCCCCCCTCCCTCTGCCTCCCCCTTCCCTCCCCCTAATTTCCTTCTCTCTCCTTCTTCGTCTCGTCTTCCTCCTCCCCACCTCTCCCCACTTCCTTCTTCCCCTCCTCCCTCTCCTCCTCCACACCCCTCACCCCCTCCCTCTCTTCCCCTTCCTTCCCCATTTTCTTCCTCCACCTTCATCCTCACTCCCTCCTCCCCAACCTCTCCCCACTTCCTTCTTCCCCTCCTCCTCCCTCTCCTCCTCCACACCCCTCACCCCTACCCTCCCCCCCCCATCCTCCTCCATCTTCCCGTCGCTAATTGGCTCAACAAACCAATCGGCAAGCAAAGTCACCAGCCTAACTCACACCCGCCTTTCACCCTCGCTTTATTAGAGTTACGCGAACATAAATACGAAGCGGAGGAAGGAGCAGAAACGGAGGGGGGTGGTGGGGTGGGGTGGGGGTGGGGGTGGGGGGAGGTGAAGAAGGTAAAAGAAAAGGGAGGGCGAGGAAGAGGAGGAGGAGGAGGAAGTGGGGGAGGAGGGGAGGTGGGGAGGAGGGGGAGGAGGGGAATGGGAGGAGGAGGGGGATGAGGGGGATGGGGGAGGAGGGGAATGGGGAGGAGGGGAATGGGGAGGAGGAAGGAGGGATGAGAGGATGAGGAGAAGGATGAGGATGATGAGGAGGGGGAGAAGGAGGATGAGGGGGAGGATGAGGATGGGGAGGAGAAGAAGGAGTGAGGAGCAAAGCGGAGGAGGAGGGATGGGAAAGGAAAGAAGGATCTTGAGCTTTGTTTAGTTGATGTGTAATAAGGAAGAGGAGGAGAAGGATTGAAGATTGGAAGAAGAGGAGAAGATGGAGGAGGAAGAGGAGGAGGAGGTGGAGGAGGAAGAGGAGGAGGAGGTGGAGGAGGAGAGGGAAGAAGGGAGGAATAGGATGGGAGTGAGGTGGAAGAGGAGGATGTGGGGAAGGAAGATGGGGAGTGATGAGTAGGGCGAGGAGAAGAGAAGGAGGAGGGGGAGGAGAAGAAGAAAGGAGGAGGAGGAAGAGAGAAGAGGAGGGAGGATGGGGAGAAGGAGGAGAGAGGAGGAGGAGAAGGAGGATGGGGGAGGAGAAGCAGAAAAGAGGAGGGGAGGAGGGTGGAGGAGGAGGGATGGGGAGGAGAAGGAGGAAAAGGAGGAGCAGTAGCAGCAGTAGGAGAAGAAGAAGGCGGTGGAGGAGGAAGAGGAAGAGGAAAAGGAAGAGGAAGAGAAAGAGGAGGAGGAGGAGGAGGAGGGATATAAGACGAAGAAGAAACATAAGCAAAAGGAAGAGAAGAAAGAAGAAGAAAACAAAGAAAAGGAGGAAGCGAATCCCTGCCTTGTCTCTTCGTGAGAGGAAGAGGACGACATATTGCAGAAGGAGCAGCAGAAGGACTAGCAGAAGGACTAGCAGAATGAGTAGCAGAATGAGTAGCAGAAGGAGTAGCAGAAGGACTAGCAGAAGGACTAGCAGAATGAGTAGCAGAATGAGTAGCAGAAGGAGTAGCAGAAGGAGTAGCAGAAGGAGTAGCAGAAGGAGTAGCAGAAGGAGTAGCAGAAGGACTAGCAGAATGAGTAGCAGAATGAGTAGCAGAAGGAGTAGCAGAAGGAGTAGCAGAATGAGTAGCAGAATGAGTAGCAGAAGGAGTAGCAGAAGGACTAGCAGAAGGACTAGCAGAATGAGTAGCAGAATGAGTAGCAGAAGGAGTAGCAGAAGGAGTAGCAGAAGGAGTAGCAGAAGGAGTAGCAGAAGGAGTAGCAGAAGGAGTAGCAGAAGGACTAGCAGAATGAGTAGCAGAATGAGTAGCAGAAGGAGTAGCAGAAGGAGTAGCAGAATGAGTAGCAGAATGAGTAGCAGAAGGAGTAGCAGAAGGACTAGCAGAAGGACTAGCAGAATGAGTAGCAGAATGAGTAGCAGAAGGAGTAGCAGAAGGAGTAGCAGAAGGAGTAGCAGAAGGAGTAGCAGAAGGAGTAGCAGAAGGACTAGCAGAAGGAGTAGCAGAAGGAGTAGCAGAAGGAGTAGCAGAAGGAGTAGCAGAAGGAGTAGCAGAATGAGTAGCAGAATGAGTAGCAGAAGGAGTAGCAGAAGGAGTAGCAGAAGGAGTAGCAGAAGGAGTAGCAGAAGGAAGAGTAAGCATCCTGGAGAAGAGGAAGACGACGACGAACCGCAGACGGAGTAGCAGAAGGAGGAAAAAAAAGGATCCTGAAGAAAGGATGGACAACGAATTGCAGAAGAAATAACAGAAGGAATAGTAAGCATCCTGGAGAGAGGAAGAGGACGACGAACTGCAGACGGAGTAGCAGAAGAAGGAAGAGTAAGGACCCTGGCTTGGTTTCCTCCTGCCGACGCGCCCTACGGAAGAGCCAGGATCGGGTCCTTGGCGTGTGTGAGTGTACGTGTGCTCGCCCGGCTAACAGGTTTTGCCCGCGAGATCCCGGTCCTCGATAACCTTAGCTCTGTTATTACGCACAAAGGATCACCGAAGGTTACCAGGCTGTTGAGTTTTTTTTTTTTTTTTTTTTTTTTTTTTT
>NC_091556.1:30234586-30237086 GCF_042767895.1 Penaeus vannamei | reverse complement strand
CCTTCGCCCCTCCATCTGGCCACCTGTCCTGCCCATCCCCCCATCTCTTTACCCCCCCCCCTCCCTCGCCCCATATCTCATGTCCCTCCCTCAATCTCTGCCTCCCTCTCCCTCCCCTTCCATCAGCCTCCTGTTTCTCCTCCCCTCTGACCCCCTCCCCCCATCTCCCGTACCCCCATCTAAGCCCGCCTACCCCCACCCTACCAAAACCACACTTCATCTTTCCCTCCTCTTCCTTCCCTTCCCTAACCCCTCCTCCCATCCCCTCCCACTTACCCTTCCGCTATCCCTCCCCCTTCCTTCTCTCCCTCTCTCTTCCTGCCTACATCCTCTCTCCCTCTCTCTTTCTGCCTACTTCCTCTCTCCCCATTCTATCCCCTCCTTCCCTCCCTTCCTCCTCCTCCCTTCTTCCTTCCGTTCCTCCTCCTCTCTCCCTCTCCCCCTTCTTCCTCCTCTCTCCCTCTCACTCTTCTCCCTCCCTACCTCCCTCCCTCCCTCCCTTCCTCCTCCTCTCTCCCTGTCATCCTTCTCCTTCCATCCCTCCCTTCCTCCCTCCTCCTCTCTCCCTGTCACCCTTCTCCCTCCATCCCTCCCTCCGTCTCTCCTTACATCCCCCCCTCCCCCTCCCTCCCCCCCTCCCCTTTCAACCACCCCCTGTCCCTCCAGACACAACACAGCCCTCACACAATACACAAATTAGCCGCATTGAGTGCCCGACGCGACAAAATAAGTGACCCTCAGAACTTTATCGATTGGTAACTTTGTATCCCTGTAGTGGTGGGTCTGTTTGGGGAGGAGGGGGGTAGGGGCACGTAGGGAGGGGGTATGTAAATGGGGGTAGGGAGAAGGGAGGGGTGTTCGAGGGGGAGAGGGGGGAGGGGAGTAGTGGTACGTAGGGAGGGGGTGTTAAAAGGGGGAGGAGGGGGTAGGGGGTAGGGGTACGTAAGGAGGGGGTATTTAAATGGGGGTAGGGAGAAGGGAGGGGTGTTCGAGGGGGAGAAGGGGGGAGGGGAGTAGTGGTACGTAGGGAGGGGGTGTTAAAAGGGGGAGGAGGGGGAAGAGGAGTAGGGGTACGTAAGGAGGAGGTATGTAAATGTGGGTAGGGAGGAGGAGGGGTGTGCGAGGGGGCAAGAGGGAGGAGGGGAGTATTGGGGGGGGGAGAAGGGGGAGGGGAGTATTGGGGTGTTGGGGGATTCCCTGCGGTTTCGATTTCTCATAAATTAACTTCAAAAATGGGGGGAGACATATAAAACGAAATGACAGTATCTTTTTTCTTTTGCATGTCTCCTTGCTTAGATTAACGCCATTGTCATATTGATCGCTATGACAAATGTTATTAATGACGTCTGTATTACTTTTTTGCCCTCGTTGTTTGGCGATGAAAATTATGTTTATTGCAATTAGTGTTGCCATTTGCCATTTTAGCATTAGCACAATTTTCACGGCTACCATCGTCACTATTATTATGTTTGATAACGAAAATGATAATAGTAACAATAATGATAATTATAATAATAAAAGTGATAATTATGATAATAATAATGATAACAGAAATAATGACAATAATAATTATTGCCATTATAATGATATAGCAGTAAAAGAGTAATAACAAATCATAATAAATATAATGATGACTGCCATGACGACGACGACGACGGCGATGATGATGGTGATGATGAAGATAATAATAATAATGATAACAATAGTAATGATAATAATAATGATAATGATCATTATAATAATAACAACAATAATGATAATAGTAATGATAATAATAATAATAATGATGATACTAATAATGATAATAATAATAGTATTAATACTAATAATAATAACGATAATGATAATAATAATAATAATAACAATAATAATGCTGATAATAAAGATGATAATTATAATGATAATAATAATGATAATGGTAATAATAATAATAATAATAATAATAATAATAATAATAATGAGGTTAATGATAATGATAAGACCATTATCAATAATGATGATAATTTTGAATGTTATTGCCATTATCCTTATCATCATTATCACTGTTATTATAATTATTATTATTGTTATTATTATTATCATTATTATTATTATCATCATTACTACCATTCCTATTGCTATTGCTATTATTAGTAGTAGTATTGATCTTATTATCTTTATCATTGTTATTATAATCATCAGTATTGTTGTTGCTGTTATTATCTTTATTATAACCATCATCATCCGCACCCTTATAATTATCTTAATTTTTTTATATTTTTATCATTATCATTATTATCATTATTATTTTTACTATCGTCATCTTTACTATTGCTATCATTATTATTATCATTATCATCATCGACACAATTATCATTATCATTATTGATACCATGATCATTATAATCATAATTATTATTATTGTTTTCATCGTTATTATTGTTATCATCATCATCATTATTATTGTTAATGTCATTATCATTATTATTATTATTATCATCATTATCCTCCTCCTCTTCCT
>NC_091556.1:30206282-30213782 GCF_042767895.1 Penaeus vannamei | reverse complement strand
CATGCGCACGTTCAAAGCACCTCGTTGGGTTCATGCACACATTTTACACCCCGCACGCACCCCCCCCCCTCTTCTCGCCCTCTCTCCCCTATCCTTCCTCTCCTTCCTTTACCACTCCCCCCTCTCCCTCTTCCTTCTCCCCCTCTCCTTCCTCTACCCCTCTCCCTCCCTCTACCCTCTCTCCCTTTCCCTCTCTCCCTCCTCTCTCCTCCCACTCTCTCCCTCCTCTCCCCCTTCTCCTCTCCTCCTCTCCCTCCTCCCTTCCTCTCCCTCCTTCCTACCCCCTCTCCACTCCTTTCTCCTCCCTTCCTCTCCTCCTCTCCCCTCTCCCTCCTCTCCCCCTCTCTCCTCCCTCTCCCCCCTCTCCCTCCCCCTGCCCTTTATGCGTATGAAAAGATTTCCCTTCTCCCCGCCTCGATCGATAACCGTCATGTATGACTTAGTAATCTCATCGATCACACCAGTGCTATCAGGTTGCACTAAATCCGCACCAGAGAGGAAAGGTCTTTGCAGAATGATAAAAAAGATACATAAAAGGAAAAAAAGACAAGAATTTACAAGAAAGAAAATAAAAAAACATAGGAAAGATAAAAAGGAAACAAATAGACAAAAGCAAAATACAAAAAAAGCATAAGCAAAGAAAAACAAAAACAATAAAACAATTCAAAAAACATAACAGGAAAAAGGTAAAGAAAAAGAACGAAAAAAGGGACCTAAAATAAAGATTCTCGGCATAATCTCCGCTTTGCATGCGATCTCTTCAACGACTCGGGTTCTCCTTATCGATCTCGAGAGAACCTGCAATGAGGAGGCGTTGCAAGGGTGTTGATCTGGCCGGTCAGGTGTCCGTGGAGGGAAGCGGACTGGGGTTGTGTCCGTGATGTCCGTTCTGATGGAAGACGGCCGGGGAGGGATCCGTCTTGGGGAATCGACGGCTTAATCGTCAGTATTTTCTTCTTCGTCTTCTTCTTTTTCGCTTTCTTTCTTTTTTCTCTTTACTTTTCATTTTCTTTCTCTCTTGTCTTTCTTTTTGGTATCCTTTGTCTTTCTCTCTCTTTCTCTTTCTTTTTCTTTTATCTTTATATTTGCCTCCCTCTTTCTTGTTCTCGTTCCCTTTTCCTGTTCTCTTTCTTCTTCTTTCTCTTTCTCCTTCTCTTTATCTTTGTCTTTGTCTTTCCTTTTCTTTTTCATTTTCCTTTTTTTTCATTTTCATTCTTCTTTTCTTTCTCTTTGATTCTATCTCTTTTTATCGTAATGTTTTTCTTTCTCATTACTTTTTTCCCTTCATTTTACTTGTTTTTTATTGGTTTTGTAATATTTCTCCTTTCTTGTTTTTTTTTTTTTTTGTTTTTTTTTACTTATCTATCTATCATATATATATATATATATATATATATATATATATATATATATATATATATATATATATATATATATATATATATATATATACGCAGACACCCCCCATCCACCCATCCCAGCACACACACACACACACACACACACACACACACACACACACACACACATATATATATATATATATATATATATATATATATATATATATATATATATATATATATACATATATATATATATATATATTGTTGAGATTTTCTTGTTATTTTTACATACATTTATTATCTTTTCTTCTTCTCATGTATTTTCTCCTTTTTTTCTTGTTCTGGTGTTTATCATAAGGCTTCTAACCTTATGATTAATCTAATTCTCGTTTTTTTAAATCTTATTTACCTACCTCTAGGTTTTCCGTGTCTGCTAGTTCTTATTTTTGTATATTCCTATGTTCTTTGTGCCCCTGTTATTGTTTTTTTCTATTGTTTATTTTTCTGTCGTCCAGGATTTGTGTTCTTAAGTTATATCCCAGAGAGATAGATAGATAGACAGATAGATAGAGAGAGAGAGAGAGAGACAGAGAGAGAGAGAGAGAGAGAGAGAGAGAGAGAGAGAGAGAGAGAGAGAGAGAGAGAGAGAGAGAGAGAGAGAAAGAGAGAGCGAGAGAGAGAGAGAAAAAAAAAGGGGGTGAGGGGGCCAAGACAAGAAAGAGAGACAAAGAAAAGAGTAAGAAAGAATAAAACGAAGACAAAAAGTAATGAAACACAAGAAAAAATAGAGGAAGCAAAAGAGAGAGAGAAAAAAACAGCAAAAATAAATAGAATATTAAAAAAAAAAACGAAAACGCATGAAAATAAGAAACGAGCGAAAGAGAGAAAGAGAGACCCAACCATTCCTTTCATCCTAAACAAAACAAGAGAAAAAAAATCCTCTTCTTTTCCTCGTCTTCGTGAATTTTGAGGATAGTGCACGCCCCTCTCGTGCTTTTTCCTTCTGCTATTTCTCATTCAAGTGTGTTTTCTCTTTCATTTTCGTTTATGTAGAGAGAGAGAGAAATAGGAAAATGGAGAGAGCTACTCGTGGTGACGTAAATTTTAACCTTCCTTCTGTTCTTTGGTTGTTTATGTTCTTATTCTTAGTCTTGTTATTTTTTAATTGTGAATCTTTCTTCGTCAGTACCTATATGATCTCTTATGTTATTTGCTTTATTATCATCACTATCATCATTACAGTGATGATAACTGTTAATGTAATTATTGTTATTACTGTTATTTTTGTTATCATTACTATCTTATATCATGATTATAATTGTTATCATAATTAGCAATATTACTGTTATTATCATTATTGTTACTCTTATTGTTGTTATTATTGCAATTACTATTATCCTTCTTATTATTACTATTATCATTATTACTATTATTATCATTGTTATCATTATTGCTATTATCATTATTATTATTATTATCATTATTATTACACGCACACATACACACGCGCGCCCGGACACATACAAACATACATATACATGGAAGTACACATACGGACACCGAGTGGCTACTTCGGGATGAGCGTTCGATCCGCGATTCACCTCCGCGTCTCGGAGGCGGATGGCGGCCCGCGGGATTCCTGCAGATACTCCCTGCCGGTCACTGGCTTCGGAAACCTCTAGGTTACACATCTCTAAGCACTCACACAGAAACACACATGTACACACACAGAAACACATATATACACTCACACAGAAACACATATATACACTCACACAGAAACACATATATACACTCACACAGAAACACATATATACACTCACACAGAAACACATATATACACTCACACAGAAACACATATATACACTCACACAGAAACACATATACACTCACACAGAAACACTCATATACACTCACACTCATATTCATTCATTTACATTTATGCTCATATATGTATATTTTCATATATTATTATTCTGATATAAAAATCTACGGTTTCACTTTTACGAGATTCAGCATATTTCCCAATAACCAAAAAGGAAAACGAAAAATATCTGAATTTTATCGTGTTTGTCAGACATGGACACTATGTATGCATTGTATATGTATGAATATGTATAATAAGATGAAAAATGAATATGAATAAAACAACAAAAACACAACAACAACAACAATAATAATAACAATAATGATAATAATAATAATAATGACAATCTTTCCTTAAGAGGGCTCGAATCCGCGATAATAATGATGATAGTAATAGCAATAGGGATAAAGATAATAATGATGATATCGATGAGGATGATATCATTATTATCCTTATTACTATCATGAGTATGATAATAATCATTTTCATCATTATCATTTCTATAATCATGATTACTATAATTCTTATCATCATTATCATCATTGCCATTATAATTATTGTTATCATTATTATTATTATTATTATTATTATTATTATTATTATTATTATTATTATTATTATTATCATTATTATTATTATCATTATTATTATCATTATAATTATTATTACTATTATTGTTAATATTATTATTATTATCATTATTATTATTATTATTATTATTATTATTATTATTATTATTATTATTATTATCATCATTATTATTATTATGATGATTATTATTATTATTATCATTATCATTATCATAATTACCTATACCATTATCATTATCATTATCATTACTATTACTGGTATCATTATTATCATTATTATTACCATTACCATTATCATTATCATTGCTATTATTGTTCTCATTATTATTATCATTATTATCAATATTATTATTTTTATTATTATTATTATCATTATTTTTTTTTGTTATTATCATTATTATTATTATTTATTATTATTATTACTATTATTATTATCATTATCATTATTATTATTTATTATTATTATTATTATTATTATTATTATTATCATCATTATTATGATTATTATTATTATTATTATTATTGTTGTTGTTGTTGTTGTTGTTGTTGTTAGTAGTAGTAGTAGTATCATTATCATTATCATCGTTGCTATTTTTTATCGTGGTTGTTGTTACTATTATCATCATTACTACATTAATTATTACTGGTATAGCATTAACATTTTAATATATTTCACTTTGACTGTAGTGCTGGCCTAACTCCTCGATATCGAAGGGTATCCAGCAAGCATACTCTATCGGGGAATTTTTCGTCCAAATTTGTCATGATTCATTCTTATCGAACTAACTGATTGTGCATTAACTTCATATTTCTAATTATCCAGTTACTGTGAGATATATTTTCATTTTAAAAAACGTTAATTAACCTGAGGAGTTTTAGTTCTGAAATTCTATAGGTTTACTTTATCTGTCGCTGTAGTTGTGCCACGTATGTATATTTCTAAATCAAAAATATTATAAAACATTACTATAGATATACAGTCTTTGTCACTATTGCTACGGATTTGTTTCTTTTATCAAGAATTCTATATCTATTTGTATCAGATATGTAATTTTGTTATTTCATGTAGAATCAAATATTTCGTCCTTAAGCTCTTGGCGAAACCAGTTACACGATTCCCTCCTTGACTCCTTCCATTAGAGTTTCTTCGAATTTTCCCGAGAAACATTTTTCATTTTGATTTTACATGGCTTTCCCTCTCCTGGGATTTACCTGTACTAAAATATTCTGATCATTTGGCTTTTGTCACGGCTAAGTACTGTTATTTTTTTTTTATTATTATTATTATTATTATTCGCACCTACATCATTATGAATATTATTCCTCTTATAATTATGAACATCTTTGTTGTTGGGGTTATCATTATCGTTATCGTCATATATAACGGACTATGGTTTTCTTAATTATCCAGATAGCTAATTGGAGATGCCTATGGGTGTGTGTTCAAAAATAGATGCTGATGTAATTCAGGGTGGCATTAGAGAAAATATATTTATATTTTCCAATCACTATCATTATCAACATCCTAATCATCATCATTATCATAAACATTATCATCATCAGCATTACCCTCGTGACTATAATTTTAGAAGACAAACATTACCACAATCATTATATCACATTATCACGAGTATGAACAACATAACATTATCATAAAACATAAATGACAAATGACATGATCAAACACCTTTACCTACCCCTTTCCCTCCCCTCCCCCTCCTCAGCCCTCCCCCCTTTCTTCCCTCCCCCTTCTCCCCTCCCCCCCACATCCCTTTCGTAAAGGCTACAGGCTTCATTATATTCACAATATCCGTTAGACAGCTGTCGATGATGGCAAAGGGAGAGAAAGGGAGAGAAAGGGAGAAAGAGAAGAAGAGAAAGAGAGAGACGGCGGAAAAGGACGTGAATGAGGCATATAAGAGAGTAAATGGCCCCGGAACGAAAGGAAAGGGAAAAGGAAAGAAAGAGTAACAAAAAAAGGCTTTGTTGTGTTGTTGTTTGAGGGGGGAGGGGAGGAGGAGGGGACAGGGGAGAGGGCATTGTTGAAGGCATTTCCGCTAAATAGGTTGTTTACGCCGGAGAGGAAACGGATGCGCGGGAAAGAGAAAGAGGGGATGGGATTTGATTCGAGGAAAGGGTCAGAAGAAAGGGAAAGAAGAAAGAAAGAAAGGAATGTTTATATATGTATATGTATACATACATATATATATATATATATATATATATATATATATATATATATATATATATATATATATATATATATACATATACATATATATATATATATATATATATATATATATATATATATATATATATATATATATATATATATATATATATATATATATATATATATATATTGTATATATATATATATATATATATATATATATATATATGTATATATATGAATAAATAAGTAAATATATATATATATATATATATATATATATATATATATATATATATATATATATATATATATACATATATATATATATATATATATATATATATATATATATATATATATATATATATATTCACTTTTATATTTACATGTGTACAGTATATGCTGCACATCATACATCAAAACGTTCCCCGACGAGATAACTCTCCCAGAATCGCCTCTCGCGCCGGGCGGGATGCTCCGAGGGCCTCCGACGCCATGACGGATGGACATGATGTTTGCGACGAACATACGATCAGATAAATTTCGGAGAAGTCGCTGTCGTAGATCACTGGACTTCGCTGAGGCTTGGGTTTGCCTGTGATGAATGGCTCGGGCTTTTATTCGCATGTTTTGCATTGAATATTTTTTCTTGTTCTTTACGTTTTCATTTGATTATTTGATTTTTTTGTTTTGTTTTTCATGCTTGTCACATGGTATGTTGTCGTCGCGTGGCTTCCCGAGCTCACGACACCCTAGTCGTCGGCTGTCTTGGAAATGTTCTATGAATGAATTTATTTATTAAAATCCTAATCTAAATGTAAAAGTTTGAAAGCCTAACCAAGTCGGTCCTTATCTCGGCTCCCTTGCTCTCGTGTCGGCCAGGAGCATATCTGTAGCAGTATCGGTGTAACACATTTTCCGTCATTTATATTGCACAATGCACAATATCAGTCATTGTTTGCAGAATATATGACTCCCATGGTGAATATAGTTTTCCTGTCTCAATGGTCTAATATAGATAATTAACTTTATTGCAGCTATTTTTACTTCTGTGTTGAAGATCATTTGCATAACATATATGAGTATATTTCTAACTTACGAATATGTTTGTAACATCATAATCAAATTAGCAGTGAACCAAAACAAATTATTAGGTAAATAACAAGCAGTTAATTCATACATGCATACATACATGCACATGTATATGCAGACATATACATACATACATTCATACATAAATACATATATACATACATGCATACAAACATACATTCTTACATACATACATACATATATACATACATACATACATTCATATACGCATTTATACATACATATATGTATGCATACGTACATACATGCATACATGCATGCACACACACACACACACGCACACACACACGCACACACACACACACACACACGTCTACACAAACACTTACATGCATATACGTACAAACATTTACAAATACACTTACACACATATACGCACGCACATACTTACTCACACACTTACAC
>NC_091556.1:30188782-30193782 GCF_042767895.1 Penaeus vannamei | reverse complement strand
AGGGGGAGGAGGGTGGAGGGAGAAGAGAGAAGGGAAGGGAGGAGGGAGGGGAGGCGGAAGGGAGGATGGACGGAGGAGGGAGGAGGGCGGGGAGGGTGGATGGAGGAAGAGAGGGAGGGAGAGGTGGGAGAAAGGGGAATGGAGTGGGTGGAGGGAGAAGAGAGGCAGTGGGAGGAGGGAGGGAAGAAAAGGGGAGGAGGAGGGGATCGTGGAGGGAGAGATAGGGGTAGAGAGAGGGGAGAAGTGGGACGGGGGGACGAGGCTGGAGGAACAGGAGAAGAAGGATGGAGATGGAAAGGATGGGGGGCGGGAGCGGACCGGGGGGAGAGGGGAAAAAGGGGAGGAGTACGAAGAGGGGGAGGGGAGAGGGAACCAGAGGGGAAGATGGAAGGAGGCTACATATAAGCGTTACAGAAATGTAGAGGCTTTAGAGTAAGTCTGGCTGACAGCATAGTCCGTACTTATAGGGCCCTGAAGATGCTGTGCGTGCGAGTATGAGAAAATGTGAGCGAGAGACAGAGTGGTAAATAGGGAGAGAGAGAGAGAGAGAGAGAGAGAGAGAGAGAGAGAGAGAGAGAGAGAGCGAGAGAGAGAGAGAGAGAGAGAGAGAGAGAGAGAGAGAGAGAGAGAGAGAGAGAGAGGAGAGAGAGAGAGGAGAGAGAGAGAGAGAGAGAGAGAGAGAGAGAGAGAAAGAAAGAGGGAGAGAGAGACAGATAGACAGACAGACGGACAAACATATATAGACAGATAAACATAAAAAGAAGTAAAGAAACGGGTTTATGAGAATCACCTTTAAAAAGAGCAAATAGATAACAGACGGAGAGATAGAAATCTGAAATTCTCTGGCCATTTCATACAATCAAGTTTTATCAAAAGCTGATCCGAACCACAAGGAATGTAATAATGCGGTACAGCAAGGTCATACCACATAGAAAACACGGTTATAAAAAGAGTCCTCAGCCTTCTGAACTCACAGACCTTTCATATCGCACACTCGCTTTATACCCCCACACGTTGGCTCCTCAAAAAAAATGTGGAAATATAAAATAAAAAAGGTGAAAAAAATGAGCATCATCCGTTCGCTACAGCCATTAAGAATTAAATATCTGCTCGTTCATTAGCAGAATAGGATTCAGCCCCACGCACCTTGACAGGAAGCGGCTCTGAAGACGGTGTTGATACGCTTAAGAAGTGACAAACTAGCCGTGCAGCATCTGCCTCAGCACCCGCCCACCCCGTCGGCGAGGAGTAGCGCCGACGGTGGCCTCTGGCGGTGGCCGCTGACGCTGGTTTTTGACGCTGGTTTTTGACGGGTGGCCTCTGACACTGGCCTCTGAAACTGGTCTCTGACACTGGCCTCTGACGCTGGCTTCTGACGGGTTGCTTCTGACACTGGCCTCTGACGTTGGCCTCTGTCACTGGCCTCTGACACTGGTGTCTGGCGGGTGGCCTCTGACGGAGACTCAGTAAACAACCTCCCGATTACCTCTGGTCTATGGCCTCTCTTCCTCCCCGGCGAAGATGGAGTGTCGGCGTTTAATCCTCGCGTCAGACTGCCGAACATTCCCGAAGCTGAAGGACAAACAGATAGCTCTAAATTTCGCCGCGTTGTCAACAGGGAGTATGTCCCCGTTCTTCTTCCGGGCCTTTTTTCTCTTTCTCTCTCCTTCTACCTCTTCTCCTTCCGTCTTTTTCCTTTGCTCTATCTATCCTTTCTCCGTAATAAATTTTCCTTCGCAGTACTCTTTTTCCCCTTCTTCCTTTCTCTTCATTTTTTTCTTTGCCCTCTTTCCCTTCTTGTGTCTCGCGTTCACTTCGCACCCTTCTTTTCTCCCTTTTCGTTCATTCTATCTCCCTCTTTTCTTCACCCCCTCCTCCACCCCTTTCGCTACACCCTCTCTCCCTTCTCCCTTTCCTCTTACTCATTCCTAGTATCTCCTATCTCCATGTTTCCTTCTTCCTTCACCTCTCTCCTCCTTTCTCCTTCACTCTCCCTCCTTCTCATTCGTCATCTCAACCTTCTCCTTCCTCCTCCTATCCTTCACTCTCCTAGCTCCCTTTCCCCCTCCTGCCTTTTCCTTCACTCCACCTCCTTCTTCCTCTTCTCTCTTCTTTCCTTCACTCTATCTCACCTTCCCCTTTTCTCTTCACCCTCTTCCCCACTCCTCCCTTCAATTCCCTTTCTCCTAACGATATCCACCATCTCTCTTCTCCCGTTTCCCTGACAATCTCTCCCTCTTTCTCCTTCCCCCTCCCTTTTCCTTCCCTCTATTCTCCCTTCCCTCCTATCTCCCTCCCTTCCCACTCTTCCTTCCCCTCTATCTCCCTTCCCCTTCTTCTCCCTCCCTTCCCTCTCTCCTTTCCTTCCCTCTATCTCCCCTTCCCCTTTCTCCCTCCTTTCTTCCCTCTTCCTTTCACACTCATCTCCCTTCCCCCTTCTCCCTCCCCTCTACCTCTTCCTTCCACTTTATCTCCCTTCCCCCTTCTCCCCTCCCCTCCCCCTCCCTTCACTCTATCTCCCTTTCCACTTCTCCCTTCCCCATCTCCCTCTCCGCCCTCCACTCCCTCCCTATCTCCCTTTTTTCCTTCTTTTTAAGTGCGACGTAACTCTGCTCACGTACCCTTTACTTTGTACTGGCGCCATGATTTTTTTGCTCTCTCTCTCTCTTTCTGTCTCTTTTTTTTTTTTCTTCTTTTTTTTCTTTTTTTGGCTAAATGTACTTGGGCAGTATGTATATTTACGCCATTGTTTATATTTTCTTGCTTTCTCTCTCTTGTTCTCTGCCTCGTTTTCTTTCTCTTCTCTCCTCCCTTTTTCTTTGTTCTTTCATTTCTTTCTTCTTTTTTCCTCTCCTCCTCCTCTTCTTCTTCTCTAACCTGTTCTTTCTCGTGTTCTTCTTCTTCTTCCTTTCTTTTTCTCTTCTTTCTCTTTCCTCGTAGCTTTCCTCTTATTTCCTATTCTCCCCTTCTCTCTCCTTCTCCCTCTCTCTTCCTTCCTCTCTGCCCATAATTCCACGTAAATTTCTCTCTATCTCCCTCCCCCTTCTTCCACGTATGAATGAATGTCAAGCAAGTAGACTTTAAGAAGACAAATAGATTCCGACGCGATACGCCCGCCTCCCCCACTGACTCATGAGTAATGGTCCATCATACCTGAGTGACTCATGAAAATGTAAAGCCCCGTACAGAATCCACAGGATGACGAGGAAGTGGGTGTGTGACTGCGTTTGCGAGTGTGTCTGTGGATTCGGTTTCAAAAGGTTCGAATAAAGACGAACCTCCCGCTCGCCTGTAGCGTATTGTTGTCTGTTTTTTGTCGTGTGGATTTTGGGCGCTTTTCGTCAGACACATGTTTCGCTTGCGGTATTTCCTGGATGGAGTTATTTTCGTATGATGTGTCATAAGTGTGTTATACAACGGCAACCCTACCAAGCAGAGTCATGAGCTTCATTCTTGATAAACAGGAAACCACTAATGTTAGTCCTACGGTTTGCTTTAATGCAGATCATGTAGTGAGTTGCAAGAAGTGATATTTTCTTTGTATTTTATATTCGCTATTTTGCCAATGGAAGGCGAAAGATTGATCTGTCAAAGAGATAGCTCACCACGGGAGGCGAGAGTCGACCTAAAGCCTCAGAAATTTCGAACACACGAACAGAACCTTCTTCGACATCAAACCCTCGAACCCCTTGTTCCTTGCCAGGCGATTAATATTACTATAAACAAATACAGTTTCAAATAACTATAGTAATCTCAGAAAAAAACACACTATTAACCTTTACTACTTCAGAAAGAAAGGGCAGGAGTAGCTCAGGCCGAAGACTTCCCAAAACAGTGCTTAGAGAGATCATGAAATAGCAAAACAAACAAACAAGATGTGTAGTTCCTTGGATGAGATGTCGCCTGTCTCCCTCGCTTCCCTAATCTACTACGCTGTGCCCAAGAGGACCTCGCCCACCGAACCTTAAAATCGTAGATCTCTGTGGTATGGATTCTGTCTCGAGGTTACCGAGAACTGTACGGGAGTGGGGTTTGGTGAGGGAATGTAGCTTGAAATACAGTGTGTGAATGTTTGGAGATGGGTGATGCATAGACGGTAAAGGTGGGATATTGATAGTGAGTATAATGATTGTAATGAAGATGGTAATATTCAGAATTAATAATAATGTTATATTCATTATGATAATGCCAATATTAAACATGATCTCAGTAATGCTGATGATAATGATAACGATACTAATAATATTGATGTGATGATAATTCTAACATTAGTACCATCGTTGCTACTGTTGCTATAACAACTACTAATACCAATGATGATAATAATAATGATGATATTAATGTTGTTTGTGATAATGACAATGATGATCATGATAATAACAATGATAATAATAACAATGATAATTATGAGGCTGTTAACGATGATAATTATGAGGCTGTTAACGATGATAATGATAATGACAATAATGATAATGATATAATAACTTCAAAGACAATAACAATAATAACTGTGATAATGCTGATAATGACAATGAAATCATCATGCTGTTAATAATGATAATGATAATAATGATAATAACTATGATGATAATAATAGTAATGATAATAGTGATAATGATGATAATGATAATAATGACAATAATGATGTTGGTGATAATATAATCATTGATAATGATAATAATTGAAATGATACTAGTAATGATGATATTAATGATAATGATAACATTTTGCTGCTGATGATGATAATGATAATGATATTAATTATATTAATAATTATGATAATGATGATGATAGCGATAGTAATTATAATAACAATGATAATAAATAAACAAGAAGTAACAGTAATAATAATAATGATAATAACAATGATAGTAGTAATAGTAGTAATGGTTATAATAATAAAATGATAATAATAATAGAAATAATGATAATGATAATAACAAAAGTGATAACAATAATAACAAAATGATAATAACAATAAAAATAATGATAATAATAAT
>NC_091556.1:30176282-30178782 GCF_042767895.1 Penaeus vannamei | reverse complement strand
ATTTTCCCATCTCTCTCAAGGAAATTAAGGTTGGTGTAGTTTTAATGGCATCAGGGAAGACGGTAGGGTTGGGTGGGAGAGAGAGAGAGAGAGAGAGAGAGAGAGAGAGAGAGAGAGAGAGAGAGAGAGAGAGAGAGAGAGAGAGAGAGAGAGAGAGAGACAGAGGTGAAGGTGCAAGAAGTAAAGGAGAGAGGAAGAAATGAAAGTGGAAGAAAAGTACGAGAAGGAGAGAGTGAGAGTGAGTGAGAGAGAAAGAGAGAGAGAGAGAGAGAGAGAGAGAAAGAGAGAGAGAGAGAGAGATGAGGGAGGAAAGGGGGAAAGTGAAATGTAGAAACAGAGGTGGAGGTGCAAGATGTAAAGGAAAGATGAAGAAAAGGAAGTGGAAGAATAGTACGGCAAGAGAAAGAGAGAGAGAGAGAGAGAGAGAGAGAGAGAGAGAGAGAGAGAGAGAGAGAGAGAGAGAGAGAGAGAGAGGAGTACGAATGAGGAAAGAGAGAGGGAGGCGGTAGGGAGGGAGGGAAGGAGGGAAGAGAGGTAAAGAGGCGTGGGAAAGATTTACTGTCACTTTTTATCGCAATTCATCTCGACGTGTCATCCTTGCATGACGAAGGGAGGAGGGACGAAAACTGCGGACGAAAGTGCTGCGAGGGGAAATAGGCGGTTGGAAAAGTAACGGAAGTAACGAATTCGTGACTTTATTCGTTAATCCGGATTCGTTATTCGTTATTCCGCAGATTTCTGTTATATACCAATATCCAGGGAAGTGTCAAGATTGCGAATAGATAAATTATCATTCAGTATAAAGGTTATGGGGCCATTTCCCCAGCTAGCGTATGTGAACGACGCGCATATTTCTGAACTGTTTACATGTCTTCACAACTTCAGATACGTTCACATACCTTTGGCGGCGAAGATGTTTTAAGATGAGTGCATTTTTAAAAAGTTTATTTATGACGTATTTATGGTTCGACATATTTATTCAATGAGAGGGTGATATCAGCCAGAGACCATGAATATAATTTGTTATACGTTTACTTATTTTCAAAAGATCGAAAAGGAAGAAAAATAGAATGTAACATTTATGTACCCAAATGATACATGGTACTGTGATGATATAATAATGACGACGAGGATACAACTAGTAGTAGTAACAATAATGATGATGATAATGATAACAATAATGATAATAATAATCATGATAGTAATACTGATGATAATGACAACAAGAAGGATAATAACAATAATGATGATAATGATAATAATAGTAATAATAATGCTAATGATAATGATAATACGACAAAAATTAATACTACTACTACTAGTCGTAATCATAATAATAACGATGATGATAATGATACTGATAAAAATAATGATAATAATGATAATAATAACAATAATAATGCTAATTATTGACAATAGTATTGATAATAAAAATGATAATGCTAATAACTGAAATAGCAATGGTAATAATAATGATAATGATAATAATAACAATGACAATCATCATCATTACCATCATCATCACCATGATTATTATTATGATAATGGTAGGAAAAATGGTAATGATAGTAATAATGATGATGGCGATAATAATGAAAGCAGTAATAATAATAATGATAATAGTATTAATGATAAACGCAATGACGATGACAATGAGATTGATAATAACATTAACATTATTAATGATGATAATAATAATGGTGTTGAGAATAATGCTGATATCAATGATGATAATGATAATAATAGCAATATAGAATTATAAAGTGGTTATGATAATAAAGTAAAAATAACAAAGATAAGATAATTGCAGTAATGATGATACTAACAATGATTATGATAATAGCACTAATGATAATGATAAAAATTATAATAATGATGATGATGATAATAATAATAGTAATAATAATAATGATAATAATAATAATAATAATGATAATAATGATAATGATATTAATGATAATAATCATCATCATCATCATGAAAATGATTATAACAATAATGATAATAATGATAATAATATTATTATCATTAGCATCATTGTTATTATCATTATTAATGATGATAATAATAATAACAACAGTTAAGACAATAATGATAATAGTAATGATAGTAATGATGATAAAAGCAATAACAACAATAATAACAATAATAATGATAGTAATAATAAAGATAATAAATAGTGACAACAATGATAATAATGTTGGTTATGAGATCAATCATAGTGATAATAATACTGATATCCACAACACTGCGAAAGAAGAAGCCCCATTAACCACGAATCCCCCCTCCCCCACCCCCCACCCCACCCCACCTCCCCCCGGCGACAACCGACCCACCCCCAGCAGTATACAAAACCAGGAGCCGTCCATTTATCAGCCGAATTTCCAATATCCTTCTCGAAATCCCTTGACGCGTCCTACAAAGCAGGATGCGCGGATAGACCCATCCATCACTTGCATAAGGAGGCTTGTCATGTTGCAAATCTTGAACGGCTTATCGG
>NC_091556.1:30151282-30153782 GCF_042767895.1 Penaeus vannamei | reverse complement strand
TATCTATCTATTTATCCATCTATCTATCTATCTTTTCTCTCTTCTGCGATTTCTTACCCTCTACGTCTTATTATTTGATTTCTGTTGAAGGTCTGTTCAGTTCTGTTTTTTTTTCTCTCTCTCTTTAATTTGTATACTTCTCTTTTCTTTCTTTTTCTTACTAATTATCCTTCTCCTTTTCCGTCTCCCTCGTTGCCTAATCTCTTAATTCGTAATCTTCTCTCCTCACTTCCATCTATCTTCTCCTATCTCTCCTCCCCCTTTTCCTCCTCCATCATCACCTCTTCCTTCTCGTCATCACCCTCCCTGACCTTCTCTCCCCACCCTTCACCTTTTTTCTTTTTTCTTATTTACATATCTATCCTTTATTCTTTCTCGCTCTTTTCTTCGTCGTTTAGGATTCTAATTCTTCTTTGTACGTTCTCTATCCTCCTTTCATCCTTTGCTTTCTCTTCCTTCTTCGTTCTCTTCCTTTATACGACTTCACTCTGATTTTTTTTCTATATCCTGGTCTTTTTATCTCTCTCCTTTTCTCTTCCTCCCATTCTTCTCATCGCCTTTCCTCGTCATCTCTGTTTTCCCTCTTCTTGGCCTCCTTATCTCTCTCTCTCTCTCTCTCTCTCTCTCTCTCTCTCTCTCTCTCTCTCTCTCTCTCTCTCTCTCTCTCTCTCTCTCTCTCTCTCTCTCTCTCTCTCTCTCTCTCTCTCTCTCTCTCTCTCTCTCTCTCTCTCTCTCTCTCTCCCTCCCTCTCTCCTCTTTCCGTTAATTCTCCTGCGCCTTCTCATTCCTCCATCACATGCCTCTTCTTCCCTGTCCTTGTCTTCCTCTCCTTCTCCAATGCTTCCTTCTTTCTCTCCTCCTTGTTTTTTTCTCTCCTGTTTTATTTTTTCTCACTCCCTTCCTTTTCTTTCTCATCATATCTTCCTTCTCCTCTCACCCTCCTCCTTTCTATGTGTCCCTTCCCTTCCTCTTCTCCACCTTTCTCTATCCATTCCTCCCCCTCCCCCTTTCGCCTCCCCTTCGCTCCCTCCTTCACCTCCCATTCTTTCCCTCTTCTCCCTCTCCTTCTGCTTCTTTCCTTTTTTCTTTTCCTTCCCCCTCTCCTCTCCCTACATCACCTCCCTTTCCCAATACCTCTCTCTCTCTCTCCTTTCCAATTCTCTCCCTTTCACCTCCCTCCTCGCTCTCTCCTCTTCACTCCCTTCCTATCTCCTTCCCTCCTATCTCCCCTCGCCACCTTCTCTCCCTCCTTTACCTCCCCTTTCTCGCCTGTTTGTGTCACTTACTCAACAGCGTGAGGGAAAGTGACACTCTGAGAAACCACGCTCATGTTACCTACCCTCCTGAGAAGCGTAACTCAGAATCTGCCCCGTGACCTTCAGTGACCGGCTATTTGTCTGTCACTGGAGTGCTAAGACGAGTGCCTTCGAGTGCCAGCCGAGCAGCTCCATTATGAGGCACTTGCGAGCTACGGGGTGGGATTAGCACGGTGTCTCTGTGGGGTTTTAAGGGGAAAGGGGAAAGTAGTGTGTAGTGTGAGTCTGTGGGAAAGTGTGTGATGGGGAGGATACATACTGAATGGGTTGTGTGCGTTATTTTTACCCTTTAGCATGTCGGAATGAGTTGATGTAACTGGTCTGATTCGATGTTGAGAGAGAAAAGGTGGAGGGGAAGAGAGAAGGGCAGAGAGAGGGAGAGAGAGAGAGAGAGAGAGAGAGAGAGAGAGAGAGAGAGAGAGAGAGAGAGAGAGAGAGAGAGAGAGAGAGAGAGAGAGAGTGGGGAGGGAGGGAGGGAGAGAGAGAGAGAGAGAGGGAGAGAGAGAGAGAGAGAGAGAGAGAGAGAGAGAGAGAGAGAGAGAGAGAGAGAGACAGAGAGAGAGAGAGAGAGAGAGAGAGAGAGAGAGAGAGAGAGAGAGAGAGAGAGAGAGAGAGAGAGAGAGAGAGAGAGAGAGAGAGGAAAGTGAGGAGAGAGAAAGAAAGAAATCAAAAGAAAGAATAAATCTCAGAAAATATCAAAAGAACCTAAAAGAGAGAGGAGGATAAAGACCCACAAAGAACAAAGAACTGACTATAGAAGACAAGAAAAAAAAAAGAAAAAAAATACAGCTGACACAAATATGCCATGAATGAAATAGACGAGGATCATAAAAGGCATATTCTGCTTTGCTCTCAGGTTTCCAGTCTCGGATTTCATAACACACCGAACCCATTCTTCGAGTGCATAGAGCGAGAGATACGACCGATTTTAACATTCCTCCCAGCAATATAATTCTTTTTTTTCAAAAGCCTCTCTCCTTTCTTTTCTTTTCTCTGTTCGACTTGGGCCCAGCTTTTCTTCATTTCTCTTCTTCTAAATTACAATCCTTTCCTCTTATTCCTATTAATGTTCTTACCTTATTTCTCACTCTCCTCCTCCTCCTACTTCTTCTCCTCCTCCTCCTTTTTTCGTCTTCTCCTTCTTCCTCTTCTGTTTCTTCTTCTCATCATTTTTATTATCATTG
>NC_091556.1:30143782-30146282 GCF_042767895.1 Penaeus vannamei | reverse complement strand
GGTCAAGCCCCCTTCCGTATCTAATTAATTGTCTCTTAGCCGCTCTTCCTTCTTTTTTTTATGGGCGTTCCACATTCCTTCGTCCGAATTCAGTTAAGGTATCGGTTTTGGTAGCGCGGATGAGACGACTCCGCTGACCGAAGACCGCGACGAACCCGAGCGAAACTTTGCGAACCCCGTGCGAAATCAGGACAATCGGACGGAACGAGATTTGCGAGAGCCGGACGCATCGATTCGAAAGGCAAATATCATCATCGATAAAATATCATCTGAGTCCCGCTCGCCGCACCTCCTCCGGGCGTGCTGTTGCGTCCTCGCTTGAAATAAACCTTCGCAACAGCCTTCCCCCAAATACCTACCGCCGTCCCCGTTCGTAAAACCCGCCAACACGCGTTAAAAAACAGAAAATGTAAACAAAATTCTGACGTAAACACACACGTACTCAAAACACACGCGTACATGTGCAAAAGCAGACACGCTCACACACACACACACACACACACACACACACACACACACACACACACACACACACACACACATATCCAAACGCCCCCACACACGAACACATACACACAAAAAAATCACAAATACACATACACAGACGCCTTTTTTTGCACATCCCTCGAGCCGATAGCACGCTTTCCCTTTATCCTTATCTCTCGGTGGAAGCCAACACCCTCCCCCCCCTTTTTTTCGCCATTCTTGTAGGGTGACGGAGACGAAACCTTTGCGTATGACGGCTCTAGCAGCTGTTACGTGAGGTCAGCAGAGGTGAAAGGTCGTATACTATGGGACGTCTTCCTCCCTCTCCCCTCTCCTATCCCTCCCCTCCCCATCCAGGTTCTTTCCTATACCTCACATCCTCTTCTCCTGTTCTCTTCTCCTTCTTCCTCCTCTTCTCCTCTGCTCCTTCCATTCCATTTCTTCTTTCTCATCCCTTCCCCCTTTCATTCCTTTTTCTTCTTTCTCACCCCTTCCCCCTCCCTTCACTTCCCTTTCCTCCCTTCCTTCTCCTCATCATCTCCCTTCCTTTATTCCCCTCCTGTTCCTCTTTTCCCCCTCTCGTTCTTCTCCTCCTTTCTCCCTCTCTCTTCCCTCTTTCGTTCTTCTCCTCCTTCCTCCTTCTTTCTCCCCCTTCCTTTATTTCCCTCCTGCATTTCTCTTCTCTTTTCGTTCTTCTCTTCTTTTCCCCTTCTCTCGTCCCTTCTCCTCCTTTCTCCTTCTCTCCCCCCTTCGTTCTTCTCTTCCTTTCTTCTTCTCTCGTCCCTTCTCCTCCTTTCTCCTTCTCTCGTCCCTTCTCCTCCTTTCTCCTTCTCTCTTCCCCCTCCTTCATTTTCCCTCCTGCTCTTCTCTTCCCTCTTCGTTCTTCTCCCCTTTCTCCTTCTCTCGTCCTTCTCCTCCTTTCTCCTTCTCTCTCCCCCTCCTTCATTTCCCTCCTGCTCTTCTCTTCCCCCTTTCGTTCTTCTCCTCCTTTCTCCTTCTATCGTCCCTTCTCCTCCTTTCTCCTTCTCTCGTCCCTTTTCCTCCTTTCTCCTTCTCTCTCCCCACCTCCTTCATTTCCCTCCTGCTCTTCTCTTCTCCCCTATTTCGTTCTTCTCCTCCTTTCTCCTTCTCTCGTCCCTTCTCCTCCTTTCTCCTTCTCTCTTCCCTTTCCTTTATTTCCCTCCTGCTCTTCTCTTCCCCCTTTCGTTCTTCTCCTCCTTTCTCCTTCCGTCCCTCTAGCAGCGGGTAGCGTGACGTATGAAGTGTTTATGCGCTTCGTTTGTTGCCTCAGTTGAAGGCTGAGAGATCCGAGAGGGTAATTGTTAAGATTTTCGGCCTAACTTCACCCCCTCACCCCCTCCCTCACCCCCTCTCTCACCCCCTCTCTCACGCCCTCCCTTACTCCCTCTCTCACCCCCTCTCTCACCCCCTCTCTCACCCCGTCTCTCACCCTACTCGTTCGTCCCTTCACCCTCTTTTACCCCTAGTTCCTCCGTTTTTTAATTCTCCCTTTCTTTCTCTATGTCTTGTATATCTAGTCTCCCTTTTCCAACTATGGCTTCCTATCTCCCTCTTTCATAATTCTTTTCATTCCCTCTACGCTTTTTTTCCAAATTTCATCCTTTTAGTTTTCCCTTCCCCTATCTACCTACCCCTCAGCCCCCCACTATTCCCTTGCCTGGTCCTTCCTCCTCATTTCCTTTTCCCTTTATCCCCTTCAATTCTCTTCCCCTCTTCCTTCAATTTCCCATTTCCTTCTTCCCCATATTATCTCCTTGCCTTTCTTTCCCTCCCCTTAATCCAAATCATTTGTCTTTTTGTTTTTTTTCTCTTCTTTCTTGTCTCCCTCATCGTCCTTTTTTTCGTTCCTCTTTCCCATCTCCCTTTTCGTCCTTTTGTCTCTTCTCCCTTTCCTTCTCCTCCTTCGCCATTCTTCTCTTTCCGTTCCTCTTTCCCCCCTCCCTTACTCCTCCTCCTTTGCTCTCCTTCCTTCTCCCTTCTCCCCAACCCCCTA
>NC_091556.1:30123782-30126282 GCF_042767895.1 Penaeus vannamei | reverse complement strand
TGCATTTCCACCTTCCTCTCGGCCTCGCATACCATCAGGATGAATGTTGGCGCCACACTTAAAACTCCACACACACACACACACACAGACCAACACACACCAACACACACACACACACACACACACACACACACACACACACACACACACAGACCAACACAGACCAACACACACACACACGCACACGCACACACACACACACACAAACACAAACACACACACACACAAACACACACGCACACACACACACAAACACACACACACAAACACACACACACACACACAAACACGCAAACACACACACACACTCGCGTCTTCAAAGCTTATCTGCGTCATGTTCTCAAAGGATCACCCAGACTCTCCAAGTGACATCCGATATCGCTTCGCTTTCCAAACTCAGACCAATATTTCAGAACTCAATTGAGCAGCCTATCACTGAATCCCCTGAGGTTTCAGTCTCGGTCACGTGTCAGTCTCTTGCCTAAGAATATCAGCATGATCATGTCTACACAGTGTGCTGTGCTGGCGCAGCGGTAAGGTGCTGGTCTAGCAATCTTGCGGACCTGCGTTCAACATCCCACGCCCGGCCAGTGAGTGGTAACCCCGGCCACTCCTCGCACACAGGGGGAGATTTGGGCAAAATAAAACAGACAGTATGTCACAGCAAAGAATATCCATTGTAACAAATGGAATTAAAACTAAATCTTTAATCTTTATTAAATCTTGACTACTGACAGTGACATTTCATTGATTCTATTTTTGTATTTTTACTGATTATTTTCTATTTCTAATTCGACTTTTTGTTTCTCTGTGTACTACACAAATGTCATTGATTTGTATGTACTGTACATGTAGGCCTACTTCTGCTGGATAGTACTATTACTTTTTGTCAATATCATTATGATTATTATTAATATCACTGTCATTATCATTTTTATATATCATTGTTATCCTTACCATTATTGTTTTACATATTATTGTTATTGCCATTATCTTTCTATATGTTATTGTTATCATTACCATTATTATTTTATATATTATTGTTATCATTACCATTATCCTTTATATATCATTATCATCATCATTAGTTCATTAGTCTATATATCATTATTATCATTATCAATATAATACCAAAGATGATAATGTTGAGTAGAAGCACTAAGAGCAGTAGATAAAGGTTAATGATAATGGTGATGATAATGTTGACTTGTGGGGGGCAGGACTGGAGGAGGAGGAGGTTGATGATAATGATGATGACAAGGATAATGATAGCGATTAGGACAATGGTGATGGTAATAGTGATTCTTATAATATGGATAGTGATATGGATGATTATGAGTAGTATGAAGAGAAGGAAAATTTGATGATCATCATCGTCATCGTAATGAAGATACAGATGAACATTATAACAATGATGATTAAAGCACCTGCCGGTGGATCGCAATAACTTATTACTGAGTAATCCTTCATTTTACGTTTCTTCCTCTTTTTCTTCCTCCTCCTCCCCTTCTTCTTCCTCTTCTTCCTACTTTTATTAAGTGGGTGATTATGGGAAGTGACCTCATATGACCGCTATGAATGAACACGTGTGTCTGTTCGCCATTGCAGTTTATTCAAGTGATTATAACCTTCTCACTTACCGTCTTTCATGTTTTATTAGAGCGTTGTCCAATGTGGCCTCGTATGACCTCTCACGGGGAAGTTTGGAAGGTCAGGAGTTTTTTTTTTTTTATAATAGAAGCATATCATGAGGAATTAGTTATGAGATATTTAGATATTCAGCATGTATATTTGACATTATATGAACTGTTTAATGTGACCCAATTTACGAAATTACATAATTATCTTTAAGTGATAAAGGATATGGATGTAAGTTTATCCATTTGTTACAATTATCAGTTCTATTTTGTCTAGTTTATACATCCACTTATCTACTTTCAGTATTTCTACATGCTGTTATAGCTTTCTCTATACATATTCTAACCAAATTAATAAAACAAGGAACAACACATGTAGATTGAGTGTCTGTTGTTTACAAAACCTATTAACACTTTCACAGTTACAACGTTTGTTCCCAGTTAGAGCCTTGTCAGTGGTGACCTGATGTGACCGAAGAACAATGCACATGGGAAGTGAATTGTGTATGACAATATTAGTTCTGGATACTGGTGGAACATATGAATGTTTTGTGTTTCGACGTTCTATAGAAAGCACAAATAAGTATTTCACAAGACTATCTACACCACTGTCTTTCTATCTATCTATTCATCGGACAGAGATGTCTCTCTACCTGTCTCTATCTACCTATCACTATCTATCTACTTATCTCTTCTTATCTACCTGTCTCTATCTATCTACCTATATATCTAACGGCATATCAGTCTGTATATCCCCCTCTCTCTATCTCTATCTATCTATCTATCTATCCATCCATCCATCCATCCATCCATTCATCCATTCATCCATTCATCCATTCATCCATTCATCCATCCATCCATCT
>NC_091556.1:30102939-30107939 GCF_042767895.1 Penaeus vannamei | reverse complement strand
AAGAGGGAGAGGAAAGGTTGGAGAAGATGGAGAATGATGTCAGTGGAAGGAAAAGAACAAATGAAAGAAATGGAGGAAAAAGGAAAAAGTGGAGGAAAAAAATAGAATAAAGAAAAAGAAAGACAGTCAAGATAACAAAAATAAAGACAAACAGGGGAGAGAGAGGAGAGAAGATGGCGAGGAAAGGTTGAAGAAGATGGAGTATGATGTCAGTGAAAGAAGGAAAACGAGGGAGAGAAATGGAAGCGAACGGAAAGGGAAAAAACAAGAATTATGAAACGGGAGAAAGGTTAGGATAACAAAAACAAAGAGAAAGCAGGAGGGAAGAGAGCCAGGCAGAGAGAAAGAGAAAGGCGGTGCCAACGAGCAGCGATAACCCCGCGAGAGCCTCCTTTTCGGCCATCAAAACCCGGTGAAAAGTCTCCGTCGTATAAGGCCGACTTGCAGATCCTTATCGCTCGCCACAAGGTCCTCACCCCCCTTATAAGGCCGGGGCGAAGGAAGATAGAATCCTCGGGGACCCTGTAGGATGTCGAAGGATCCTTCCAGCGATCAGGTGGGGCGGGGCGGCCGAGGGATCCTATCTAAATCCGCGCGTGAATTTCTTTATTGTGCGGATGATCGCTGATGCTCTCCCGGCGACTGGCTGTGATGGGCGGCGCTGTGATGGGCGGCGCTGTGATGGGCGGCGCTGTGATGGGCGGCGCTAGGAACTCATCTCGGGATTCTGTGTGTGACTCATGCATGGGGAGGGGGGGGGGAGGAGGCATGATGAGGGCTCTGCATGATGAGGTTGGTACTTCTCTCTGCATGATACTTATCTGTTGGGTATATGTCTATTCTAAAGAGTATCTCTCTATCTATGAATATCTTTACCCCCTCTTTCTCTTTTTTTTCTCTCTCTCTCGTCTCCCCTCTCTAACCATATATCTCACGAGCATATTCAGATTTGAATAAACAAACACGGATTAATAAAATCAGATAGTACGCACATAACTATGTATGTTGTTTGTTTCATCGCTATTATTCATTTTTTTGCAATAATTTCTTTTGGTCTGCATTCGTCCTGTTTTTATGGTATGATTATTTTTTTTTCTCATTTATTATTCTCCCATACACATTTTCCACATCTAGATCAACTAGGTAAACAATCCCTGTTCACAAGCGGGCCTTGCTTTATCTGCATCAAATTTTCTATTCAGTAGTATCCAATCCTACATCAACGTTATAACGTCCTACTTCAAGAAGTATATGATCGCGCTTCAGCAGTATTTGATCCTGTTTTAACGGCATACAATCTTAGGGTTCCAATTTCAGTGTTATGCAATCGAGCTTGAACAGGACTCGCCACGGATTTATCGGCACATAACCATGCAGTTATAATATATTTGGTGTCTGACCACGCTTGGAAAATATTCATGTCCTTTATGCTGACGTGATTTCCTTTAATATCTAATTTCATCGGTACCTTATCGTCCTTGACTATTATTCAACCCTGTTTTATTGGCATGTGGTCCTGCATTCAGTCTTGTCGCGTTAACATATAACTCCCGGTAGGACACAGCCACTGCTGTCCTTTATCTTGTTTAACATTCCCTTATGGTCCATTTGGGTTCATTGATTCCGGAAATTAATTACTGCGCTACGGTATGTCCTCGCGTGGTAATTGCGGATTTCAATAACTGTGAATCCAATATACGACTTGAATGAGAGATGATTGCCTCTCCATCTCCTCCCCCCCCTCTTCAGACGGATTAAAAGTTAATGAATTTTTAATATGCATTTAGGTGTACTTGTACCTGTAGTTGTGTATCTATGAATCTTTTCTTATGAAAACCAATTATATAAACGGATTGTAGGCTGTGGTGGAGGAAGTGTTTCACTTTATATTATATGAATAGTTGGTATGATTTTAGCGCTTAATTCGCAATCGTTTCCACATCCTTTTTACCTTCTCTCTTCTATTTTCTTCTCTCTTTCGTTTGTTCCTGTTAGATTTATTCTCTCTCTCTCTCTCTCTCTCTCTCTCTCTCTCTCTCTCTCTCTCTCTCTCTCTCTCTCTCTCTCTCTCTCTCTCTCTCTCTCTCTCTCTCTCTCTCTCTCTCTCTCGGTGCTATACAGTGATTCGGTAAATCAAAATTCAGAGAAAAAGAAATAAAGTTTATCAGATTTAATGAAGATCTAGGACTATATGCTACGAAATGTGAGACAGAAATTGTAGATAAAATGTTATAACGTGTTACAGAGAACACGACCTTATGACATTTGATTTTTTTTCTACCGACTGATTCAAGTGGTCCAACATTTATCATATGCTTGCCTGAAATTTCCCTCGCAGTTGAGAAGCACAAATTCTAAAAACACTCCCTGCATCTGACAGAAGACGCTTTAGTGTCTAAATCCTGAAATATTTAACCATCTTTATAATGATAACTTGTTGAGCCCAAACTGATGTTTTATTTCCTTCGCAACTTCGCCATTAACGAGGTTTCGTCTGAACCAAACATTAGTTTACCTTGAAGGGTTCTTTGTCGTTCGCCGAAAGACCATCTTTCTTTGCACTTGAAGTTAATCCGGATCTGAGTCAAAATTCATGAGATCTTGATCCAGAACAAGCTCAGTGCTTCACTTGCTAAGTGCAAATCAGATTCAATCTCTTTCTTCTCTGCTTGGCATATTGTAAGTTTATACGTGGGTTTAAATATATTGTGCTTGGGATCAGGCAGGCAAAAATAGCTCCTTTCTAGCTCTGTCTGTGTGTCAGTTTGTCTGTTTGGCTCCTTATGTCTGTGTCTTTCTTTCCTTCTCTCTCTCTCTCTCTCTCTCTCTCTCTCTCTCTCTCTCTCTCTCTCTCTCTCTCTCTCTCTCTCTCTCTCTCTGTGTGTGTGTGTGTGTGTGAGTGTCATATGTTCTCTCTCTCTCTCTCTCTCTCTCTGTGTGTGTGTGTGTGTGTGTGTGTGAGTGTCATATGTTCTCCCCCTCCTCTCTCTCTCTCTCTCCCTCTCATCTCTCCCTCTCTCTCTCTCTCTCTCTTTCTCTCTTTGTGTGTGTGTCACACATTCTCTCTTTTCTCTCTCTCTCTCTCTCTCTCTCTCTCTCTCTCTTTGTGTGTGTGTCACACATTCTCTCTTTCTTTCTTTCTCTCTCTCTCTCTCTCTCTCTCTTTGTGTGCGTGTCACACATTCTCTCTTTTCTTTCTCTCTCTCTCTCTCTCTCTCTCTCTCTCTCTCTCTCTCTGTGTGTGTGTGTGTGTGTGTGCGTGTATGTGTGTGTCACATATTCTCTCTCTCTCTCTCTCTCTCTCTCTCTCTCTCTCTCTCTCTCTCTCTCTCTCTCTCTCTCTCTCTCTCTCTCTCTCTCTCTCTCTCTCTGCCACAGCAATAACTCCACCCACACTTTTTTCTCCGTGACTGACTCAGACCCCCCCTCCCTCCCATCCAAGGCTGTTGCCGCATAACACAATGGGGCGCAATTATTTGGACGAGAAAAATCGGTGCAACGTTAAAATGATTCCCGAGCTGTTCCCACAAGCCCATTTATTTACCCGGAATTTTGTTGCTAAGCCATGATGAATTCTCTTATGACGTGTCCGTGGCTTCGACCCGGCGGTGTGAGGGAAGGTGGGGGGTTCGGTGGGGCTTAGTGGGGTTAGGGAGGGGGTGGAAGGTGGGGGGGGGCTATGGTATAAAGTATAGAGTTATGATTTTTGTTTTTTTTTGTATCGTTTTATTTTCTTTAGGGTGCTCATCGATTCCGTTCTTTTTTCATGGATGTGGGGAGGAACACGGGGAAGGGATGGAGGAAAGGAAGCAGGGATGAAGGGAGAATGAGAGAGCGGAAAGGGAGAGGGAGAAAGTTAAGGGAGAGGGGGTGGCGAAAAGGACGAGAGAGAGGAAGAAATTAAGGGGGAGGGAGAGAGAAAATTGAGAGAAAGATAGGGAGAAAAGAAGGGAAAGAGGAAGGGAAGAGGGAGAAAGGAGGGAAAGGAGTGGGAGAGAAGAAGCGGATTTGGAATGAAGGGAAAATGGAGAGAAGGAGAGAGAGAGAGAGAGAGAGAAGAGAGAGAGAGAGAGAGAGAGAGAGAGAGAGAGAGAGAGAGAGAGAGAGAGAGAGAGAGAGAGAGAGAGAGAGAGAGAGGGAGAGAGAGAATGATATCATGTAAAGTAATACAGACGCGAAACACAAGTATCACATACATATATATCTAAGAACTCCAAACTCCAATCTATCCAAACTGTCAAGATATATCCACACCGATAAAAAGTATACATCTATTTTTTCCTTCCTGCAGAATCCATCTATCCTAAAATACACACGCACATATTCGATCCTATCTTTCCATATAATTTTCTCTTTAACCACTGATGCTTCTCCTGACCCTTACCTCGCTCAGATCACCTCCGTCTGACGTTACCTCTCCAGACATGACCTAATGAAGCCTAAACACACATTAAATTAAGCCAACCCGTTTCAATGAGCAATTTGTAGACAATATTCCCAGACTGCCTCTCGGGATGTGGGGATCCAGCCATATCATTTACATTCTATAACACTACGGCTTTTTGGCTTCGTTCTTTGCGGCATCTGGAAGGTTTCTTGGCACTAGCAAAAAAAAAAAAAAAAAAAAAAAAAAAAAAAAAAAAAAAAAAAAAAGGAAACAAGGAAGAAGAAGAAAGAGAGGGAAAAAGGGAAGGAGGAGGGAGAGAGAGAGAGAGAGAGAGAGAGAGAGAGAGAGAGAGAGAGAGAGAGAGAGAGAGAGAGAGAGAGAGAGAGAGAGAGAGAGAGAGAGAGAGAGAGAGAGAGAGAGAGAGAGACAAAGAGATAGCTAGATAGAAAGAGAGAGAGAAGGGGAAATAGGGAGGGAGAGGGAGAGAGACAGAAGGAGAAAGACAAATAGATAGATAGAATGAGAGAGAGAGAGAAACCAAAACACAAAGAAGAGAGATATTAAACCCAGAGAACTAGAATGTTTATTTTCACCTACGCCCGCCTATTTTTAC
>NC_091556.1:30072939-30075439 GCF_042767895.1 Penaeus vannamei | reverse complement strand
TCTATCTATCTATCTATCTCTTTCTCTCTCTCTTTCTTCATCGTTCCTTCTCTCCCTCCCATCCTCCCTTTTTCTCTACAGCTCTAGCTCTCTCTTCTGTATCTCCCTCTCTTTCTCTCTCTTTCTTCATCATTCCTTCTCTCCCTCCCATCTCCCCTCTTTCTCTCTAGCTCTAGCTCTCTCTTCTTCTGTACCTCCCTCTCTCCTTCTCTCTTTCCCTCTCCCTATTCCTCCCTTTTTCCTTCCTATGCCTCCCCCCCCCCCCCTCTCTCTTTCTCTCTTCCTCTCCCTCTCTTTCCACCTCTCTCACCCCTGCTTCCATCTCTCTCTCTCCATCTCCCTCTCGTCCTCCTCCTCTCACTGCTTCCCTCCTCCCCTCCCTCTCGCCCTCTCTCTCCTTTAACCGGTGATTGCACAATAAGATCTGTATCATTACCTCTCATTAAGCGACCTGATAGTGCCTAAGCTGAAGATGGGGATGCTGTACTTGTGTTTCGTCCCGTTATTTACTGTCTTGTAATGGCTATACATGATGAGATTTTCTTCCTTAATTGCATTCGTTTCAAGAAGATAATAGTGATACACACACACACAAAATGGAAACGTAACATAAATACTTAAAAATGGGAAATACTAATCGATTATTGATTTATTATTATCCTCATTATTTTCATTTCTTTCCTTTGGTTTATGTAACACTGCTTCTGTTAGAGACACTACGGCGTCGTATCGGCATCAGTCACAAGAGATGAGTGCAAAAGAATGCTTACGTAACAGTAGTAAATCCGGCAGGTCATGCTCGTCGGCTGTCGGTTCTTCTCCCTTTGCGTGTCACACTATGGTAATGCTGAGAACTCTCGGGAGATCAGGACCGCGAAATAACAGTATGTGTTTCATATTGCGGAGCTGGTTTCGCGTCCCAGCGTCTGGCCTGTAATTGGATTTTCTTTTTGTTCTCCTTCGCTCTTCCTAGCTCTCTGCGTTTCTTATTTCCTTCGTTTGTTTAATTGTCTGCCTGTATGTTTGTCTGCGTGTCTGTATCCGTTCATCTCTGGTCTTCGCTTTCTCTCTCTCTCTCTCTCTCTCTCTCTCTCTCTCTCTCTCTCTCTCTCTCTCTCTCTCTCTCTCTCTCTCTCTCTCTCTCTCTCTCTCTCTCTGTTCTTTTCCTCTATTCTCCATATCTCTCTCTCTCTCTCTATCTCTCTCCCTCTCTCTCTCTCTCTCTCTCTCTCTCTCTCTCTCTCTCTCTCTCTCTCTCTCTTTCTCTCTCTTTCTCTCTCTCTCTCTCTCTCTCCCTCCCTCCTCCCCCCTCTATCTCTCTCTCTCTTTCTTCCCCTTCTCTCTCTCTCTCTTTCTCTGTCTCTCTCTCTCTCTCTCTCTCTCTCTCTCTCTCTCTCTCTCTCTCTCTCTCTCTCTCTCTCTCTCTCTCTCTCTCTCTCTCTCTCTCTCTCTCTTTCACGCTTTCTCCTTGTTTTTTCGATATATTTCCCAAGTTTTCAGATGACTCTCATCTTATAAAAGACAAAACAACTTTTTTTCGCGCTTTTGTTTACGGCAGGAATCTTACGACAGAATGAATGAATCATTTTCCGAGTAATCAAACAAACAATATGTACGAATTCTCACTTCCCTTCGTTAATCAGTAGAACGCGTTGAAATTACAAGTCACTGCTAAGTAATTAATAGACACAACGCAGACCCAAGACGGTTAGAGCAATTTTTGAGGAGTCATTTTCTCTTCACCAATCCAGCACCCCCTCTTTTGCCCCCCCCCCCTCCTCACTCGTCCCCTTCCCCTCCCCTATGGAACCTCCACTCACCCGCCCCTATTCCCATCTTCTACCTCATGGTACCTCTTGCCTAGTGACTCCCCCCTCCCTACCCCTATTCCATGGTACCTCCCTACTATTGCCAAATCCTCCTCGCCCCTTAGGAACTCTCCTCCCTTGCCCCAATCCCTACTCCCTGCCCCCTACCCTATGGTACCCTTCTCTATTTCCCCCATGGTTCCTCCCTTCTAATGCCCCACCCCCCTCCTCCTCCACCCCCACCCAGGGGACCTCCCACGCACGGGCTAGTCCACGGTGGCCTCATCGGGGGGTGATAATACTCATCACTTCACTTAATTTCGCGCCGTGAAATCGTTCCTCCAGGACCCCACAGGATTCGTAGACGTAAGCCCCATCTCCTTACGGTAGTCGTATGGGGGAATGAATCTTATGGCGTGCCCGCGAGAGCATTATCTTGCCGCCGGCCCGAGGGTGAGAGGCAGAACGAGGGAGCGAGAAGGAGAATATTCCTCCATTTTCTTTCTCATTCCGAACTCACTTTCCTAATGGAGTCTGGTCGTTTGGACTAATCTGCTTAAGTATTAATGGAATTCTCACAACAGGCGGCGACTATGATTTCCGCATCTTCAGAGGGCGTAATGTCTGCACCTGGAGATAATGGTCAGAAGTAATATGGAAAATGTAATTATAAGCATCAGCGGACCAATTAT
>NC_091556.1:29987939-29990439 GCF_042767895.1 Penaeus vannamei | reverse complement strand
TAATGCTATCATTATCATAATTACTCTTATCATTATCATTTTTACTAAAATTGTTTTTATTGTTATTGTTATTATTATCATTATCATTATTTTCATTACTATCATCATTATTGCTACTATTATCATCATTATCATTACTATCATACTTATTACTATCATTGTTGTTAACAATATCATTATTATTACTATCATTATCATTGTTATTATTAGCGTTATTACTCTTATTGCCTTTTGTTGTCATTATATCTATCATTATTGTTATTATTACCACCTCCGCGAAGGAGCTTATATTTTTGGTAACGTTGGTTAGTTTGCTGGTTAGTTGGTTAGCAGGATAACTCAAAAAATTATGAATAGATTTTTTCTGGAATGTCTTTAACTATTGAATCATTACCTCTGTTGCCTTACCTCCGCCCAGCAAATTATTTCAACGGAAGTCACCAATGCTCTTGAGAAAAATGATTTTGGTGTCATTCTGTAACTCAAAAGTTATGAACAGATTTTTAGATGCCATTAAATTTTGGTGGTGGTCCGCAATTTTTTAATGATTGCATCTTTGAGTTTTTGTTGTTATTATTATCGGCATTATCATCAATATTGTCATTATTGTTATGGTTATGATTATTATTATTATCGATATTATTATTATTATCATTATTATTATTATTATTATTTTTATTATTATTATTATTATTATTATTATTATTATCATCATCATCATTATTATTATTATTATTATTATTATTATTATTATTACTATTATTATTATTATTATTATTATTATTATTATTATTATTATTATTATTGCCATGATCATCATCATTATCATTTTTATTATCATTATCGTTATTGTTACAATTATTGTTATTATCATTAATATTATTGCTGATATTATTATCCTTGTCATTTTTCATCACTATTATTGTTGTTGTTATTGCCATTATTGTTATTAAGATCATCATTATCATTATCATAATTATCAATATAATTAATATCATTATTTGTGTTATTGTTATCATTTTTATTGTCATCGTTATTATCATCATTATTGTTAATATCGTTATTATTATTACTTTCATTATTATAATTATTGTCATTATCATTATCATTATTACTGTTATCATTGTTTCTATTGTTGGTGTAATTATTCTTATTCTTTTTATAATTATTATCATTATCATTATTATTGTTATTATTATTATTATTATTGCTATTATTATTATTGTTATTATTATTATTATTATTGCTATTATTATTGTTATTATTATCATCATTACTATTATTATCATTTCTATTATCATAAATATCATTATTATTACTAGCAGTAGTATGAATGTTGCATTACTTTTATTAGTTTTATCATTATTGTCATATCGTTATCATCATTACTCGTATCATTAACATTGTTTTTATTGTTGTTAATATTGCTTTTATCATCTTTAATATCATTATTACTTTTATTGTCATTGTCATTATCAGTATTATTATCATCATCATTATCATTGATATCATTATTATCATTATCACTATTATTATCATTTCCATTATCATCATCATCATCATCATCATCATCATCATTATGAAGCAGCATAGCATAGAAGTAGCATAGTTCTCAATGTCATAATTACTTTAATGTGGCTATGACTGCGATTATCATTATTTTCATTATTATCAGATAGATGAGAGAGAGAGAGACATTGAGAGAAAGAGTTATAGAGAAATTGAAAGAGGAAAACAAAGAGAGTAAGAGAAAGAGAAAGAGAGTAAGAGAAAGAGAGAGAGGAAGAGAAGAAGAGAAAGAGAGAGAATCAGCGAAGACAAGAGATGGTGTGGGAGACAGTGAGAGAAAGAAATATAGAGAAATTGAAAGAGTGGAAAACAAAAAGAGTAAGAGAAATAGAAAGAGAAAGAGAGTAAGAGAAAGAGAAAGAGAGAGAATCAGCGAAGACAAGAGATGGTGTGGGTGACGCGGGAAGACAGATCGTCTCCGTCTCATAGTCAGTGTCAGCTCGCATCCGTCATGGCATAACTAGCTGACATCAACACGTCCGTCAGCCACGCCCACATCCCTTCGCAGTCTCTTCTTTTTCTCTTTCTTTTTTTCTTATTTTTTGTCTGTTTGTTCCATTTCCTCTTGCTTTTTTTCTTTCCTTTTTTTCCGTCTTACTAGCGTTTTTTTGTCTCTCTCTTTCGCTTTCTCTCTTTCTTTCTTTCTCTTTTCTTTCTTTCTTTCTCTCTCTTTCGCTCTCTCTCTCTCTCTCTCTCTCTCTCTCTCTCTCTCTCTCCCTCTCTCTCTCTCTCTCTCTCTCTCTCTCTCTCTCTCTCTCTCTCTCTCTCTCTATCTCTATCTATCTATCTATCTCCCCTCTCTCTCTCTCTTTCTATTTTCCTCCCTTTCTCCCTCCCTCCCTCTCCCTCCCTCCCTTCCCCTCCTCCCCACCCTCCCTTCCTCCATCTCTCCCACCCTACTTTATTATTCCGGCCGATTTTCCCCTCCTTC
>NC_091556.1:29972939-29975439 GCF_042767895.1 Penaeus vannamei | reverse complement strand
ATAAACCTCTCAGCGGAGCATCCCCCGTGTCACACAAATCATCGACCTTGGGGAAGCATACATTACCTTTTTATTAGATAATGGCAGTAGGTGCTGCTCTGTCTCAGGAATGATTAGGGGGAATTCTCCGAGATGTGGACTGGGATTTCGCCGGGGAGTTTCTTAAAGACACCCCGGGGTTTGCGGGGTATTTTTGCGAGGTGAAATAGGGCTCGGTAATTGGGGAGTGGCGGAAACGGAGAGAGACGTATGAAGCACGCTGAAGGATGAAGGCGGAGGGAGAGAATTATGTGCGAATAGAAAGACTTGGAGAGAGAGAGAGAGAGAGAGAGAGAGGGGGGGGGGAGAACGAGAGAGAGAAAGAGAAAGAGCGTGAAGCAGGATGACGAGTGGTTAATTGAAAAAAGAAAAAAATAGGTCTTATATTTCATTTCCATATGATACTCCCAAACCAATCATTATGATTTATCAAAAAATCCATCATTCCTTAACTTTTAAGGAGCTCGCATCGAAATATCTTGACTGTATTCAAACCTGAATATACAATAGAAGATAGAGGAAGAATCCATCATAAGATTCTATATCTAAAAATCATGTAGATAATCTTATTCCTAATCAAACTTAACATTAAAAGGTAACTCTCACAAAGTCCAAACGCCATGAAAATTAACGAGAGTAACACTTAACGTTAATCACACAACAGACAACAATGGCACCATAATAAACCAGCGGCTCTCTGCACTGCCATCAAGAAACCTTTTCACCGCAGACTACAGTGGCATGAGCTCGCCCATCATCCAGCGCGCTCTGCCAATTTGCCATGTCGAGAAATCCGATATCACTGCATGCAAATCTTCAGTCAAAGGATTTTGTGAAAGCTTGGAGCGTGGCTGAGAGAGAAGCAAGGGGGGGGGGGGTACGGGCAGGAAGGCAAGGAAGATTATTTGATTTGCAAGATCTCTTAGAGTCGTAGCGAAGTCTTGACTCAAAAAATTGAAGGATTTTTTTTTTTCCCGGCGAGCGAAGTGAACTAAAATTCCCTTATTTCTCTGCTGTTATAAAGTGAAGCCCAAGTGAGGGGCGTGGCTTAGGATACTTGCACTCAGTCACTAGGCTATACATATACACTACAAACTAATTTTTCATAATTATTTTTACGTAATTGGAGATATACCAGAGGAAGAAGGGAAAAAACGTGTTACTATGGAGGTATGGAATAAGAATAGGAGAATGAGTCAGAAGGTTGTTAGAAGTTGCTTATTCTTTCATATACAAGTTGCTATAATAGAAAGGCGTTGACGTTGTTACTGCATATAATATCAGTCGACCAGTTAGAGTTTAAGTAGTTGAAGCGCGTTGTTTAATGAACCACCAATATGCATATCTCATCACGACAATAATGTCCAAGGAGTTTCATCTAACATATCTTAACAAAACACAGGGTAACACGAGTTCTACAGTACTATATATCCTTCATTTTAGTTTATTGTAACCCTTATATAAATCGTAGAGATGTGGGTTCGCCGACTGACACATAAGTCTATCGGTAAGTGCATAATCGCAAAAACTTAAGATAATGTTAGACGATAAACCCCCTATCATGATATAATGATACCGCTGCTCTACGTAACGAAAGTCATCTCACTACATAACCTGATGATAGCTTTAAGATGGGTTTAAAATGTTCTCTCGTTCTATAAGCCCGACCTCCCCCCCCCCCCCGCCGACTGTTCATCTCACTGTTATTGTCCCACTGAAGGATAGTGGATCATTTATAACACAATGAAAGGGGGTTGAACTAAACACATCGTTTATAGTTTAATGGGTGGTTAGGTAGTGTGTGTACGAATTACTCAGTTGAGCCAATCGAAGGCTTTTTTCGTCTGATTTTATTACATTTGCTTTCCTTCTCTATTGTTAACCCGTATGTTAGAGAAGCGTAATGTAACCCAGAAAAGCTCGTTTTTGTGAGGGATTTTTCTTTCATGTGTCGATTATGCTAAAGTTAATCCAATTCTTTGGTATTATTTCAGACTATTATTGTTGAAGGTACAGAGAAGAGGAATGGGAGAGAGCGAGAGAGCGAGAGAGCGAGAGAGAGAGAGAGAGAGAGAGAGAGAGAGAGAGAGAGAGAGAGAGAGAGAGAGAGAGAGAAAGAGACAGACAGACAGACAGACAGACAGAGAGAGAGAGAAAGAGAGACGGGCAGAGACAGAGAGATAGAGAGAAGAGAGAGAGAGAGAGAGAGAGAGAGAGAGAGAGAGAGAGAGAGAGAGAGAGAGAGAGAGAGAGAGAGAGACAGGCAGAGAGAGAGAGAGATGAAAGAGAGAGAGAGAGAGAGAGAGAGAGAGAGAGAGAGAGAGAGAGAGAGAGAGAGAGAGAGAGAGAGAGAGAGAGAGAGAAAGCGCGCGCGAGTAGAGAGAGAGAGAGAGAGAGAGAGAGAGAGAGAGAGAGAGAGAGAGAGAGAGAGAGAGAGAGAGAGAGAGAGAAAGCGCGGTAG
>NC_091556.1:29917927-29920427 GCF_042767895.1 Penaeus vannamei | reverse complement strand
CAATCACGTAACATGTAAACAATACTACATACAGCGAGAAAAAAAACAAAAAAAACAGCTAAAACAGTATTTAAGCCCACGTAGAAAAAAAATGAATATATTTATTTGATCATATCAACCATGTGGGATTTGGATAGGAACCAATACAAACACTTTTATTATATTATTAATAATTATTATTATTAATATTAGTCCAGTTTATTTATTTATTTTTCATCATTGTTAAACAAAGAACCGGACCAAAAGTTTAGTAATAGCCATCTGTCGTCAAAGGAAATATTTTCAAGCTTATTCTTGCCCATGCACTTATTGTCAAAATGCCGACAGACACAAAAATTGCTATACTCGTTGAGCGTTGGTATTGCCAGTTTATACATCAGTAAGGTAGTTTTTTTATCGTTTGTAATAATTATGTCAGAGAAGAATTCTGTAAGAGTTCACTTATCTATCGATTCCATGCTTTCTAGTATAATACAAGCCTATAATTTTCCGAGAATTTGTGTGGATTTTATTCTTGCTAGTTTCATGTGAAATTTACATTTCTTTACTATGTCCGCATTGTGATATCTGTTTGCCATCATAAGAGTTACATCGGGTGTAAAAACAAACCCAAAACTTTGCTTAGATATTGATTTTTGGACGAGATGACACGTGATGACATCGTCTTCCCAGAAGTTACCAGTGCTCTGATCACTGGTAAAATTTGCCATGGTAACTCCGATGGCAAGTTCTTAGTGAATACCACCGCTGTCTGGTTACCATGGTAACTATAGTTACCAGTGATTTTACCATCGTAAGTGTGTTAGTGAATCCGGGCCCAGTCTTGTTCTTCAGTGTCTTGCCTTCATATACTGCTTTATACGCATAGTAACAAGCTCTGTCATAAGACTACCAAAGAAACTAATGCTGTTCCACATTCAGGAAAAATAACGTTAGTTACAGATGCCCTTATGAGGTTGGAAACTGCTATGCAAAACTCCGTGAACCTATTAGCCATCACTATCTATAATATCTGTAGGCATTCCATGGACTCTCTCGTTTAATCTGTGAAGAATTTCACACTACTGTTCAGACAGAAGTTTACAGGATGTACAAGAACACATTCAGACTTCAGTGACATCTACTGTGCAGTGGGCAACATACTTTTAAATTCTCATTAAACAAAATTGTGGCTGTGCACAGACAAATTTGGTGGGACTCATTTTCAATGTAAGTGCCACACTAAATAGTTGAAATTAAAGACGGTTATCACATAGTTTTTTTCTCTCCTGGTTTAGAGGAAATAACGTACTTATTCGTTGTGATTCTCAGGATTCTACTCATAGTAAAGGCCTCATTTTCTACATATGCACTCTTGTCTTCACCTTTGCAGTCTCTTTAAGCTTAGAGTGGAGAATCAATTCTCTCAATCCACAGGAATATTTGCACCTGACACAGTGGCTACACGAGACTGTAAAGAATCCCACAATTATCTACTTAGAGATATATTTACATGCTCATTGTGGACAGGCAGTCCTATCACAGGAGAACGAGGGTTCTTACTAAAGATCTCAGTTTAAAGATGTTAACTAGTAGAGCTCTTCAGATCTAGTCCAACTGGGCTTGGTCGGCATTGGGAAAATGAATTTTCGAAGCCGAGTCAAGAAGAGATTTCTGTGTGTGTGTGTCTCTCTCTCTATGTATATATATATAAATGAATATATATATATATATATATATATATATATATATATATATAATATATATATATATATATATATATATATATATATATATATATATATATATATATATATATATATATTTCTGTAGAGCCAAGGATCAGAATCCAAAAATGGCTAAGCTCTCCAGCGGTGAGCTGAAGGGAGTCTAGCGTTCTTTCTATATCTGCATCGATTTTTCCTGCCGCGCTAGACACCATCTTCGCCAAAGCCAAAAGACCAAGACTCAAAGGACGTGCTTCAAGACTCTACCAGCGGCGCCGGCGCTCTTGTTCCCGGGGCGGTCGACCAGTTTCGTCCTTTGAAACAGCCGAGCTATGTTATGTTATTGAAACCTGTGGCGTTCTATTCTTCTTTACTATGAAGCCTTTCAACATATATATATGTATATGTATATATATATATATATATATATATATATATATATATATATATATATATATATATATATATATATATATATATATATATATATATATATATATATACACACACACACACACGCAAGCACTTTCCAGTTATATATTTATTTCCTGACAGCGGAGCCATGCAAGGAATCAGTCAAAAATGTCAGGGTATTACTAAATCTCCTGTTGTAACAGGGTTATTATTATTATAATGGCATAATGTGCGTGTGGTTCTAATCTAGAAATATAAAATATGGTGCTTGTCCCTGACCTGTGTGGAAAAAAAAATGGCAAACATTGAATGCGGCGCTAGATTAGAGCAAACTAAGTACTTGGAATATTTGCTCGAGAACTCTGTATATCTCATGGCCT
>NC_091556.1:29907927-29912927 GCF_042767895.1 Penaeus vannamei | reverse complement strand
TATATATAAACATGACAGATATAAATATGCTAGATATAAGCATGCTAAATACAAGCATGCTAGATGTAAACAAGGATACAAACATACTAGATAAAAATATGCGAGATATACGGTCGATTTGTCAGGGACTGACTCAGTGAACATTCATTATACGGCCATGTATATACACAGAAATTAATGCATTAACGCATATCTATGTCTAGACCAGAGGTTCTCAACCTTTATTGGCTAGCGGCGCACTAATGACATAGCCTGGACTTTGACGGCGCACGAACTATACAGTGTGTAATATATGTATCAGCTTGCTACATATTCCACTGACACAAAAGTACACATTAGGCCAAGGGCTAGCCATAATATTACTACGAGTATGTGTGCGCGTATAATTTTTACAACGGTGAAGTAATACCCTTTTAATAATAATAATAATAATGATATAATAATGATAATAATAGTAATACGCATTATTATTATTATTATTATTATTATTATTATTATTATCATTATTATTATTATTATTATTATTACCAAGATTATTAGAGTTGTTGTTTTTATTATCATATATGTGATGCAAGGCACAAATTCAAGACACCTAGATATCCATTAAATTTTCGCGGCGCACAGGTTGAGAACCACTGGTCTAGATATACATATCTACCGTATAGATAGAGAGCTAAATGTCTATAAATATATCTGATAGATAGAGAGCTTTTTATTTATTCCTGTGTATATGCATATCTGTATATACTAATATTTGGGAGTCGTGACTCACGCAATTCAAATAAACAGGTCAATAAACATGCTAGATATAAACAAATAACAATGATGATAGCAATAGCAATAGTAATGAAAATGATAATTGTAATGACAACAATAATAACAAAACGTATTTTTATAATGATAATGATAGTGTCAATAAGGACAGTATAATGACAATTGTGATAATCATCAACATTATTTAGCAAGTGAATTACAGTACCTTAGATCCACCATATTGATTATACCTCATTGTGTTTATATTACCAGCGTAATATATTCGTAGATCTAGCGAATTACGTATTAGGAGGAGGATATCATCTCACCTCTTGTAGAAAAGGTATGAATGAGAATGAATATCTTCACAATACAAAAGATGTATTTGACCGGTTTCGAATGTATATTCATCAGAAATACACGATATTCAAAGCCGGTCAAATGCATCCCTTGTATTGTGAATATATTCATTCTCCCTCAAACCTTTTCTACATTTGTCAACATGATTACGGTTCATCGCACCTCATGCGTAGGCTGTGTTCGTCCAAACGTCATGAGGATGAGGTAAATAGTCGATAATATTGTAGGTCAATATCACTACACATTTAACTATGATATTTTCAAGAGCATGTAATATGAACAAGTGCAATTTTTCCTGTCAGCATGCAACTAGATGGATTCCTGTATCATATAATTACTGTATTATTCATGGAAACCCTTTGATAACACATGATATCTGGTTATCAGACACCTATTACGCTAATAAAACAAAAAAAGAAAACACTAATACTCTTACATTTGGATAATCTTGACATTTACAGATAATTCATTACACATGAATTGCTATTTTGACAAACAATTTTCATTTTCATTTATAAATCGAATGATAGCAAACTAGAAATAGAGCAGGGGAGTTTACATAATAAAAATATAAATGTTAATATCATCTTACATTTACTGACTATATCCCTAATTGAAATAAAACAAATACAGTTTTGTATACGATATCTACAATAATCCCTCATTTTGCGAACGAATTTGTTGACCCTTTCCCAACAGATATAAAGTCTTTGTACATAAACAACTAATGACTTTCTTAAGGAGACTTCAGTTTGCTACTCCAAACATCATGAAATCGTTTGTGTATAACCCCAGAAGCGCTTAGAAACGGACTAACCCATAGAATTCCGAATTATGGCTCATTCAGGACAAGCATACGCATAGATGCCACATGCAAAGCTTCAAAGGATTATTGCCTCGTCACGTAGGCATGCAGGGTAACGGGACAGCTGAAGAGACCGCTCAAAGAGAAGCATCTCGAGGAGACATAGTTCCGAGGAGCTGAGGTCATCTCGAGAGGAGAGCAATCAGGGCGGCACAAATGAGGATGCTGGCAAGACAAAGAAGATGCAGCTTCCTCGATTTATCTTGACCAAGTGGCGTCGGAAAGCAACAGGCTGCGAGGGAGTTGTGCGGGATGAATGAGAATGAATATCTTCACAATACAACACACACACACACACACACACACACACACACACACACACACACACACACACACACACACACACACACACACACACACACACACACACCACACACACACTGCACACACACATTTAAAAATTAAAATATCGCACCATGATATAACACTTTTAATTGCTCACGGTGGTTGTTACCACGGTTTTCACCTTTACCGCAAATGATACGAATGCGACGCTAGAGCCATGATTTTGTCGTTGATTAGACTTAATAATCAAAGATTATCTGCATATCTTGAAGGAAAAATGTATATAAGATTGCAATGCAAGTTACAGTTGTTTTTCGATATTTAACCGAAGTGCAGACGTTGCTATGGTTGAGAAACAAGTTCCAGACATCTTAATCCGGTCTCGGCTGCATCATCTCATTCGCATGGTTTGGGGTATTGGTGGTAACTATGGTTGCCACTTCTGACTTGCTCGTGGTCGTGTCTTAGCAACCACCGTCTTGAGCGCCACTCGTCGTCCTTGGCTGCCACGGCCTCTCCGCCACCGCTATAGGCCTGGTCAAGACCTCAGAGCTAATATTGTTCGTCATATAGAACCACCAGGAATAAAACTTACAGATCGGCTTAAAAGAACAGGACCTTTGATGTTCATATTCAAACTACGCCTAAGAAACTGAACATGAGAGAAGACTCAAAGATGCAAACCGTGATTCTGGGATGTCGCTTCAGGTTCACGTCAAAGACTTGATTAATCACATATGAATATTTAGTTGGACATGATATGCATATTCGAATCATATTAGTCGGCATGACCTTAAAAAGAAATATGTTATTGATTTTTATGGCTAGAGTATGTTGGTCAAAGGTGACCCCTGGTGAATGTAATGAAAACCGCCGCCTTTGCTTTTATCCAAAGCTTTTGAATTCCTTGACAAGTATGTGTGTGTGTTTGTGTGTGTGTGTGTGTGTGTGTGTGTGTGTGTGTGTGTGTGTGTGTGTGTGTGTGTGTGTGTGTGTGTGTGTGTGTGTGTGTGTGTGTGTGTGTGGCACCCTCCCACCTCCTCTCTTTCCACCGTCTTGAATGCTGCTCGTCCTCCTTATACCTTGAATAAGTTTTGACTACAATCAGTAATTAATGATTTGTGATGAGACAGGATAAATAACTGATAACGCGAGATGACTTTAATGAATAATCATATACAAATGTAATACAATCAGAGAAAGTACAATTAATCAACAATGAATAATAAAATATATTTTGAAGACAGGATAAATGAGTGAATTGATTATCCCATGTAACGAATTCAATAACCTAACTGCATTAATGAGCTTTCTATTGCAGAATGACTAATGAACACCAGAGAATGAACAAGAAACCTGACAATCACTTCTTTGATTTTGGTGACTGCAAAAATCAAAGATATTATACACACACACACAGAGACACACACACATATATTATACGTGTGTGTGTGTATGTGTATGCGTGCGTGTGCATGTATGGGTGAGTGCGCATTTTTATCTATCTATACTCACAAACAGACACACACACTTACACACACACACAGAGAGAGAGAGAGACATCAGGATAATCACAGGAGAACCTGTATCGTCACCATTCCCTAAAGAAATGCCAACCAACATATATATATATATATATATATATATATATATATATATATATATATATATATATATATATATATATATATATATATATATATATATATATATATATATATATATATATATATATATATATGTATATATATATGTATATATATATATATAGAACCACCAGGAATAAAACTTACAAATCGGCTTAAAAGAACAGGACCTTTGATGTTCATATTCAAACTACGCCTAAGAAACTGAACAAGAGAGAAGACTCAAAGATGCAAACCGTGATTCTGGGATGTCGCTTCAGGTTCACGTCAAAGACTTGATTAATCACATATGAATATTTAGTTGGACATGATATGCATATTCGAATCATATTAGTAGGCATGACCTTAAAGGAAATATGTTATTGAGTTTTATGGCTAGAGTATGTTGGTTAAAGGTGATCCATGGTGAATATAAGGAAAATGCCACTTTTTCTCTTATCCAAATCTCTGGAATTCTCTTACTAGTGTGTGTGTGTGGTTGAAAGAGAGTGAGAGAGAGAGAGAGAGAGAGAGACAGACAGACTAACAGACAGACAGACAGAGACAGATACAGAGACAGACAGATAAAAGAGAGAATGCATTGAGCTGAAATGCATTATTTCAAGGTCACGAATTTTATCTCGACATTTTCAGCATTCTTACTTGTTCTGAATGAAAGGGAGAAACATACCTCGCTAATAAACATCTGATCTGATACAGGTAATGGCAGCCAGAGAAATCGGATTTTCCTTCATTACAAGCTGATTATGCTTATGATACGATGCAAATTCATCTTTTATGGTCTGTATCTGATATCATGTGATAGACAGGTCAATAAATCGACAAAATGAATGACCATATAAAAAAACAAATATATATGGAAAATAGAAAATAGGAATTCTCTGCTTTCTCCAGAATTTGTTTCAAGTAAATCAATGGCAGGATTCATGAAGAATACGATGAACAAACCAGCAATTTAAACTGGCCCATTCCAGTATTGATAATTATAAAAGATTCTGATTGAGGATATTAAGCATATGGAATCAGACCTGAGTAAATTACCATCCTATATTTCTTTTGTAGTTTTATTCCACGAAGTATGATAATGGCAT
>NC_091556.1:29880516-29885516 GCF_042767895.1 Penaeus vannamei | reverse complement strand
AAAACATACCAATGTCTAGGAATTAATAATCCAATATGCTATGATGTAGATAACAAGAAAAAAAAATATTGCAGATTAAGTTCAGAGCTGAAGAGTAAACTAAATTGAAGTTTTAACATCATGAACTGGCAAATAGTAGAAATAAGGAAAGTTGATACCAAAGTAAGGAAGCTCTCTTACAACAAGGCTACAGAGAACTGATATGAGCACAAACCCGAAACAGTCACTGGAAGCGAGGATGTTGCCAAATACATACGAACAACATGAATGCTGCTAACCAACCTTATATAGTGATAAAGGATAAAGGATAAGCTCAAGGTGTGTACTTTCATTCAAAAATATCGAAGTATAAAGACTTGGATTATAAGAAATTATAATCCAAAAAATGTGTGGAATGAAAGACCATGGGTTGGACCTGGCACTGCTGGTCTAATTGAGAACGGAATCAAGAAAAACAAAATAATCGTAATGATGATAACCATGATAATAAGAAGCACTCAGAGGGCAATAGGATAATAATAATTCAAGCATCAAAAAATTGTACCTACCTCGCAATGCTAATAATAAGAATAGTACCACTGTTACGAAGGCAATAGGGGTAACTGATACAATTATTTTATAGAAAAATGTCAGACTTAGTTGGACGAAGACACTGGTAAAAAAAATATAAAGATGTGTTCATAACTTTATGAGTTATAGTGCGAATCAACAAACTAACTAACCAATGCTACCAAAAACAACCTCTTCGGCGTAGGTAATAATAGTAACATAAATAATTAAAAAAATATATAATGATAATGATAATAATAATAATAAAAGTAATAACAATATTGATCATGATAATAACATTTCAGATTATTATGATTGTATGTATAATATGTATAATTCTGATTCTGATGATTGTGACTATGATAATGATGTTAGTACTAATACTGCTACATCCGCTACTGTTAACAGTAATGATAATAATAATATGAAAATGAATACAAATAATAACTATTATTAATAGCAATGCTAATAATGATAATGATTTTAATGATAGTGATGATAATTTTAGTAATGATAATGACAATGATGATAATAATGATATTGATATTGATAATGATAATGGTAGAAATAATACTAAACTATCGTTATTATTTGTGTAGTTGAATTAATATTATAACAATAATAATTATTATTATCATCGTTTTTATTTCGAGCGCCGAAATATATATCACAAAGTTACCATTAAGGGCAATGCTGAGATGTAACCTCCAACCTTAACAAATCCTTAACAAATTTATGGCACTACAGGAACAAGTATCCAAAAAGGACGAAATGGGATTTCTGTTCACTTTTCGTAACCGTAGCATTTTGTGTACAGAATCGCGTGCACGTTCAGACACAGAATTTTAGAACACATGGAAAAGTAAATCCGAGCCGATCCACCTTTGGGCAAACAAGCATCCTCTTTATCCAGCAGGAATTAAAAACGAAAGTGTACCTTTACAGCCAGTATGATAACGTTGATAATACTATTACTAGTAAAAATGATTTTCAGGGATAACATAACCTCAGCAGCTATTCTACGCCTCTCATTGCCTCCAAATGCAAGGTTGCTTGTGTTTGCAATTTGGGATCCAAGGTATTTAAATTTGAAACGAATTTGAGAATTTGAACTCTTTATGTTTTCAATGATAGACTTCCGATCATCCGTCCTCCTTCTTCATCCAACTGACAGGGAGCCCAGTCATCCGCGTAGTCTCAACGATAAGTCGGCGGCAACTTAAACTTTTCCCCTTCCCTTAACTAACGAGTTCGCATTTCGCATCTGGTTTCGTTTCGAAGTCGGCGAAGCAGGTATTACAAGAGTCTTTAGTCTGCAAAGAAAAGGATACTCAACTACACAAATAGTAATAATTATGTATATTTCAAGTGATGTGAGTTTATAATATATACCGCACTTTATATTCTTTTATTTTTCAAGTTTGCTTATTTTTACACAGATTTTCTTGAGGGTATCCATGACGTCATCATTGTTTACATGCGTGGGTCTTCCAAGTTCCTCAAAAAAGCTTATTTATGTGTCCTTCAAATAAAGTTCTTGCTGTAGATTATGCTACCAACTTACTATTTCTTCTCTGTCATCGAAAACAATCCTACACCCGTCGTTGTAGTACTCACGGAGCCTCAATTTCTACAGATGACAAATAAGCTGAGAGGAAGACCGCGCCAGATATCGTAAATGCCATGTTGCTTCAGTCTAGAGCATAGGCGATGGGTCTGTCCGCCTTGGGTGACCAGCAGGCAAGGTTACCAATGGTACCACACGGACACTAGCCCACGCAATCTCAGAAAACGCGGAGCGACACAAAGAGCTGGATAAATATAACTTTCCTATTACCTCTGTTTCGTACAGTGAAATCAAATGGCAGGGTGAAGCGAAAAATAGCGGGCGCATATATGTGTATATATATATATATATATATATATATATATATATATATATATATATATATATATATATATATATATATATATATATATATATATATATATATATATATATATATATATATATATATATATATATATATATATATAAAGAGAGAGAGAGAGAGAGATACGTTTGTTACAAGAATACTTGTTGCATAAATTAGTAATGAATACATTTAAAAAATAGACAAATAAAATTAGATAAGATAATTTATTTTGCACATGCAAAATATTTATATTATAGATTAGATGAACAATTAAGTACAAGCAAGATTAACATTCATATACTATACATTATCATATTATAAAAATAGTTTTACTCGTGGTGAGGCTTTTCTTCCGGTTTATCATTTCAACCATCGGCTTCCACGTGATGCATCCTCCCGACTCCTTCACATATTCAGATAGATACAATAGTACTGTCTGTGTGGATGGCTATATCGCTCCTCATTTTAGTTTTAATTAATCCTGCCTTTCTCTGTATCGACATTCGATGCTTGAAGGGCAAGAACATCAAGAGCAACAATTCGTCAGTTCCACGAGGCTTTTAAAAAATTCTTCAGGTGTATATATTTTTGAGGGAAGGGGAATGTCAGTCAGGCAAATGTCTCCATTCCCTGTCGAGTTGTTCTGGATTAGCCGGAAATATTTCCAGAACCGGCCATGCAAGGGAAACGGTTTCCATCAAAATGTTTTACTTGTTTAAAAGAGAAAGTTAAAATCGGTAAATCCAAGAAATAACAAGTAGTACTGCGTCTAAGAAGACGACAGTCATTGAACAAAGCCATGGAGATTACGTATGAAAAAGTTGGGAACTGCTTTAGATAATTTTGGAATCAGGCACAGCATCTTTCCCCACATCTGAAAGCTAGGTTGGGAGGCATCTGCGGACGAGAACTGTAAGTTTTCACTACAAGAATGGACTGAAATCCGAAGGAAGAGCAATAACCTTATATCCAAATGGAAAGGAACTACAACTCAACATAATCGTAGAGGAACAAGAATAACGTGTTATATGGATGTGTGGAATGCTGCTAGGAATTAGAAATGCAGATTTGTATAAAATGACTGTTCATAAAAACAAAATATGTGATATTAGATCAAATACTGATTACCTAAATCTATTTTTAAAAAATCATAACGGTCTAGAGCCAAAAAGAAAAGAACAACAAAAAACGAAATTTTTTACTGCATATTCTGCGGACGCGGACCTTCTTCCCGGACTGAAATATGTGAGGGTATTCCGTAGACATAAATTACCGCAGTGCAGATGCTATTTTCACACTTCTGTAAACCTACTAGCAAGTTCTGAAATTGCCGACAAGGGAACTTCAAATGCCAGATCATATCACAAACTGGTTGCCGAAAAGAAAAACATTCGCGTGACCGTGCCTTAAGCAGCGTATCTCATCATTTCGTCGGTAGAGCTGAAAAAGGTGGTGGTGTCATCATCTTCAATGTCTGTGAAATTGTAATTGCTAAACCACATACCAGGAGCATGTCCGGAGATTCTCGTCATCAGGTGGTTGCCAACAGTGTTGAAGAGTTTGGCCAGAACTGCACATCCCTGACAGACTCCACTCTTGATGGAAAACTAACCTGAATCAAGTCCTTAGACTCTGATATAGCTTTTGCCATCCCTGTAGAGCAGCTGGAAGAGTGATGATATCTTTTCGTGGGACTTTTAGTCTATTATCATCCACAGGGAATAGTAATCCAAAGTGCCAGAATCAGCTTGCAAGTCGATGAAAATCTATACAGACATGACGGCCTTTCTGGAACTCTTGGTTTTTCTTTGAGGGGCTGGGAGGTGGTCCCTCGTGGAGCGATTGGGTTTAAAGCCGACTTGTGGCTATTGTTTGCCACGAGTGTCATATAATGCTTCGGAAAGCAGGATCTGAGTGAAGACCGTATTAAGGATAGACAGCATGGCTATTCCGCGATGATTATTGGAGACGAGTTGGATAATTCTGCGTGTCCAATCATCAACCAATCTCTCACTTGCTCAAATGGGGTAAGGATCTACAACCGCTCATTAAGGTTGCCATCCTCTGCTTTCAACATCTCTGCAGATTTCTGGACCTTTCCGTTTTTCAACTCTATAAGGACGTCCTTGACCTCGGATGGGGTCACACGAGTTGGTGGTCTTTGCGGAATTTGTAAGAAGAGGCTCTCTTGTGCCTCGGGCTAGCCTTGGCTTCTGATTATTATTTTGTTATAATGTTATTATTGCTATAATTACTATTCTTATGGTTATCATTACCATCCGTTGTTATCATTATCATTACCATATAACCGCAGCTATTATTATCGTTATTATTATCATTTTTGTTATTATCATCATTGTTATTATTATTATCATAGCAGTCATAACATCATCATTATAATTAAGATATCACAATTACCATTGCTATGTCACTAACACATGCTCTTTCCAATTCTAGATTTGTATCCCCCGGCATTAAAGGTAATACATATATGTGTATATACATGCTTCAAAACAATAACATGAATGTACAATG
>NC_091556.1:29835516-29845516 GCF_042767895.1 Penaeus vannamei | reverse complement strand
GATCTCACCTCAGAACACGTTTATACAATGAGGATCCAGGCCCGTTTCTCTCTGTTGACGGAGATGGACACCTCGGCAAGTAACACGGATATCGAAAATGAATGAGCAAAGAAGAAAGCAGAGACAGTTGAAGTAATAAATCTGCAGAGCTTGCATCATCCAGCCATCTGTGTGCCTAGGCTACTTCAAGTGGGTAAATACCGTTGTGTCTCAAGTGCTGAAGATGGCCCCATTTAACAAGACTAAAGGAGTACTAGAATTAACACTATGCCGAAATAATATCTATATACAGTGTAAGAATGCCGAAATTCATATACATATAACTACTACCGAAGCGGCAGGAGGAATCTTCGAAATAAACAGAGCTTATGGCAATGGACGCTGTACTAACTTTGTTGTATTCTCTGTCCCGAGGGAAATTAACACCAATGAGATCACGGAACACATGAAAATATTCTACACGCTAATCGTATTAAAATTAATGATAGGATGACACAGCGACTCATCATCATTTATATAGAGGAGAAAATCCCTAAAACCATCAAACTTGTAGAGGGCACCTTTCAGGTGTGCTGTCTTCAAATCGGCCACCCCATTTCACACTAACTGTTCAAGGTGAGGCACGGCGCGTGCGCTCGTCCCCGCGATCAGCCGTATTGCCGGTACTGTGCGGCCGCGCACATGGTAGGGAGTACACCGAAAAAAATACACCTGGTAATCAGCTCCCTAAGAGATATGTCAATTGCAGACTTGAATATAAATCAACTCTACATTATGCGCACAGTATCCGAGCGATAGGAAAATCAAATTGCTAAAGAAACAACAGGCTGTTCTGCCCTCTAGAAACCCCATCCCATTTTCTTGCCTTAACGATGCATGTCCCGCAACTTGACAGCATAAATGTGGCGAGGTATGGAAAGCGAAAACAGCCGGGCTCTTCAGCCTTACTATCGGCATCAGCTCCTGCTCCAGCGACAGCTTCAGCCCCTTCAGTGCCAGTTTCTGCATCTATTTCGACATCTACAACACATGCTTCAGCACATACATCAGTTCGGACTTCTGTACCTGCTTCACTGCCAGCACCGACCCCTACACTACAGGAAAGACAGAACCTACTGCATATGTTGATGTAGAAGATAGAACAAATGATGCTCATGATACAATAACTTCCTCAGTAACTACAATTCCAGTAAAAGAATGTTTTCAGTTGTCTTAGGACAACCGTGTACCACTCTACAACCTGTAGCAGAACTTGAAAATCATCAGCAGACAACTGATGACCCAGGTGAACAACAATGAAAAATTATGATTTAACGAAACTTCATTTTTTATAAAATCATATATATTTTCCCTTTCTCTCTCTCTCTCTCTTTTAGTTATTAGATAGTTAATAAACTAGGCGAACACTAATGTGCAGCTCTTAAGGCATGTATAATTAATATTTGTCTTTAGCCCTTAAGTCTCTGTAAGTTTACCCAGATTGGGTAGATGCTTGAACATCTTTCTCTTTTTTTTTACAGGGTATGTAAATTGTTCTGTAAATAATCTTTTCTTATAAAATCAAATCTCACCCTTTCACCCACTCACTTTCTGTGTGTGTGTGTGCGTCACTCTATCTTTCCCTCCCTCTTTATATATTCCCTGTGAGTGTGTGTGTATCTGTCTCCCTCTTTCTGATTCTCTCTATCGTTATTCTTACATACAAACCCTCTCCCTTCCTCCTTCTCTGCACTTTTCCCCATCTAACTCTCTCCATTTCTCTCTTTTCTTTATTTTTTTTCTCCTTCCCTCTCTATCCTACTCTTTCCGTTACTTTTTCTTTCTCCTGCTGCAGCTATTGTTTGCAGTACATCAATCATGGAAATCAAATATTTGCATATCAGTTTAGACATAATGATATAAAAATATCGGCGATTCCGTATCTGCGATATATATATATATATATATATATATATATATATATATATATATATATATATATATATATATATATATATATTGGTATCGATATCGCTTGAACTGTTTTCGAAAAATCAATGTATCGGAATCGCTTTAGCCAATTTTCAAGTATCGATGAATCGGTATTGCCTTAGACGATTCTGTGTATCGATGGCCATCCCTGGATACAAATATATCAGGATGTATAGCAGTATAAGACACATGATGGCAATATTTATCTGATATAGTTCCTGTACTGACTGTGTCGCTTTCTATTGAGTGAAAGTGTAGCTGAGAGATCATTTCCCTTCTAGAAACCGCGATCTGTGGAGTCCATAACAGCAATGAGATAGGGCTGCCCATCCATAGACGCGGCAGCTATGGATGGGCGAGAGTGGAGGGTGCTCACACTGTGTCACCGATTTCATTTGTGAGATTGCCGTGAGCTCGGTCTGTTACCGCCACGGTCTCCATTGGGCAACTGGCACGCCTGGACCTCACGGCAAAGAGGTTCAGGTGTGAGAGAGCAGAAGACCCGTCTCACTCTCTCAGCTCAGTGGCATCTATCAGGTTAGTATCTTATAGGTCATATATTTCCACTCTAGCCTGCTGTGAATAAGCAGATGATTTTTTGTTTTCCTGGGTGGGGATTGGGGGCCAGCGTCCTGCAGTGAACAGCAGAGTGAGATAATATCATTGTTATATTATTGTTACTGCACTCCGCAATTTCCCTATTACCTTTCATGACCTCTCCTGCTATTGGGGAAAAGAATATGAGGGTTTGGGGAGTGTCCGCGGCATTGTTCCTACATATTTGGATACTAGAAAGTGAGAGGAATCCATCAACACATAAATATTTGCAATCAGTTATATGCAGATATTGTAAAACAATTACCTGTCTTAAACTCTTAGATGATCTAAGTGCAATGAAATAATTAACTGAGAAAAAACGCATAAATCCAATAATGATTGCTTTCCTCCACAGCGCTACGACCGCCATGTTTATACATCGCGGGATAGGAGGAATTCCACGGAGTAGTGTGAACAGCCTTATGGTATTACGAGACGAGAACGTGGGGCGGGATACTAGTTTAGCAGGGAACCAGCTGGTATATAGGAGTAATGTGACAATGGCTTCGGAAAGACAAGCACACACACAAAGCCTTATATCAGCTGTTCTCAGATTGGGGGTAATTACAGATGTAGGGATAATGGAGCCATTCCTAGGAGGAACGAGACACTTTCTGTAGTAATAACACTAAATTAAAGCAAAATGTGTGAGTAGATTAATGTTACAGAAATAACTAATACTTAATCATGCAAGTAATATTCCTAACATTCGCTTTCTTAATCTATCACAAGACCGAAAGAAATATTTGTTATGTAAGTGAGCAAAAAATCATGACTCAGCCCAGGAGATAATTTTGCCGATTGCTACGAAAACTTCCGTGAGCGTTCTGCAGGTGGTGAGGTATTTTTTTTTGTTCATTTTGACCGTGGTTGTAAGGTATGATAGGTATATGATGTTTGACTCAGCAACTGCCGTTCCTCCTGTTCTACCATTCCTAGAGTCGCCTTCATTGCAGGGTTGCAAAAGCTGGTACTACTATAACAGATCTGGTTCTTTTGGGTGCAGCTAGTACAGTTTGGTACCACTTTTAGAAATGATTGAATTTCTGGTACTATTCTATCCTTCTCCCACATTTAAACACAGCAAGAGGCTCGAGTGTAGTCTTGGATACACATGTAATATATGGAGGAAACCATATCTGTCCCGTATGTAGTATGGAGGGAGGAAGCCTTTGGGCGTCTTCTGTACGCGTCATAAAAGTTAAATCCAGATTAAAATTTACTCCATATCCGCAGTACTTCCACAGAAAGAGTAGGACATATTGCCAGACGCACTAGTCAGTGCGATTATCTCTTTGAAATGAAAGAGCGGGTATTTGTGTAGTGGCAATAAGGAGCCACTTTGAGTTTCATATCTCACTAATGTTGATAACGAGATGTTTGCTGCAAAGGGGAAAAAATATATACACATACTGTACTATTATATCATGAAGACATGTATTTGTGCCACCACGAATAATTATATGAGATGCTTCAAATACCCTTTGAATTTTATAGGCAACTAAACTAAAGGTGTTAAATAATAGGTACATATATTACATAAGTTGTGTTTTTCTTTATAAGAATATATTTTGATGAATTTTCACATACATATTTGATATGAAAATGTCAGATTTTTTATGCTTACCTATAATAAATATTAATGGCAACTCAGTTCCATCTTGTCTAAGGAGTTGATGGCGTTGTCATTGTGTCAATAGATTTATTAGGTCGTACTACTTAAAAGTTAACGCTGATCCAGAGGTACATTAAAAGTTGATCCCGGACGCTGCCATTGCACATGCGCACTTAAGATCTGGATTAAACTTTAATCCTGGATTACCTTTTATGGAACGTACAGGAAACGACCATTGTCTCGTAGCAATCTGTTTCAGATTTCCTATAAGTATGCTGTTAGCGTTGTGAAGTCTTTATTGCCTCAGTCCCCAGGGAAATATTGTGTGCTAATTAAGATGTTTTTGCTGCATCAGTAATTTTCGCCAAGTGTAAGTGTAAGTGTGTGTGTGTGTGTGTGTGTGTGTGTGTGTGTGTGTGTGTGTGTGTGTGTGTGTGTGTGTGTGTGTGTGTGTGTGTGTGTGTGTGTCGAGCCTTGTTGCAGACAGCCCCAAGATGGAGAGCAAATCTCTGTTACTCAGGGTGAAATGTACATATTACAAACCCTCCTAACAACTACCGGATAAAATAGATATGAATTGATCATCAGCATCATTGTGCATGGAAGCAATCCAGGGAGAAGGTGAAGTGCAATTCGAAAAATATCAAGGTAAATCATTTGAATTTCATGATTTGGTACATTTTGTGCAAACTTGGTTATTTTCAGTAGCCTGGAGTGGTACTGTTGGTGAAAACAGACGGGTAACCCTTCTCTATCGTCGTCTCCTTCGCTCTCTGCCCTCCCATGGTGGGGTTCGACTGTACATAACATACTTAAATTTTGGTCAATTGCGAACCGAGTGCTACTCTCTGTGTTGTGGGTGGGGCATCTTGTTTGTCCTCCCATGGCTAGTTTTCGTTGAATCTGAGAAATACATTTAAAATTTTCCACAGCTTTGTGAAGCGAAGAGAGTGTGTCTAAACCATCATAATTACAGAGCAGGAACTTTTTCCATTTTTGAAGCTTCTATAATATTTTGTTTCTAGTTGAAAATGACTACATATCGAGCATTTAATTGGTTTTCTACTGACTTTACTTATGTGAAGTAAAGAGAAAATCCTTTAAAAACTATTGTGTATCAGTACAAACTTTGATGCTATCGTGTTTTGTAGTGTTGATGATACATCAATCAATAACAAAATTGCTTGGGGTTTACTAGGTGCTACAAAAAAAGGCCTTATGTGCAAATACATATCACAAAACAAAACTACAGCGAACATTATATTTTTCTAATGGATTAAAAGGATGAGAGGACGTAAACACGCGAGAAAAATGTAGTGGGTCTCCTCCAGTATATTTTACACTGAATGAACTTTTATCTCTGCTTCTCGCATCTCTGTAATCGGGTGGTCGGTTCGTCCGACTCTTAGGACTGATTTGCGCTAGCAATGTATATTTCCTATAATGTCCGTGGCTGCTGCATTGGTAAAGGAGAATGATGATGATGGTGATGATTTTTTATTTTATTTTATTAATTTAGGTAAGGAACGCGTTCGCAATGAAAACCAGTAAAAACGCTCCTACAGTCAAGGTTTCTTCCAGCAGGGATTTCCAGCATATGAGGAAAATTATTTGTATAACTCCAGCGTGTAATTTGGGCGGCAAGAAATATCAGAAGAGCTGTCATAGTGAATTAATGAAGGATATTACCTTTTATGGTAAGGAACTTAAGGCTTCTTTTGTAGCTTCCCCTAATCCCCCAAACTGTCTGATAGAGTTTGATATATGTTTGCCCTTTACACGCACACTGAAACACCTTCTTTTCATATTGTATCGACGTGCTTGCCCCTGCCTTGAAACAGTTTGTTACATTCCGGTCAGCCAGTCAGAGCGGGATACTTTCCATATATATTTCATGCAGGCACAGATAAGAATTTATATTTTCATATATATATTTCTTGATACAATATTCTAATGTGAAGGTGCATAAAATATTTTGTTTCCTTTTAAGCAGAACCTCAAATACATGCTTACTCGATATGGCTAAAATTTGAAGTCAATTATGAGGGTAAAATATGAAGTCAATTACGAGGGTAAAATTTGAAGCCAATTACGAGGATAAAATTTTGTCAATTATGATGGTCGCTGGAACGACATAGTAGGAATTTCAAGAGTCCGAATCATATGACGGTATTGATTTCGATGGGATGAATGGTTTCAAAATCACTGTACCTCAGTGATACAACCTTACAGGCCCAAGAATAACACAAAATAAACTGTGTATCTTTATTTGTTGATATGATTTAATCAATAAGTAAGTAGATCTGATCATTGGTATTATCTAATTATCTGATTCAGACACAGAGTTCTCATCTCACGTTGGATATGATAAGAAGTAAAACCTTATGCAACCCCCACTGTTCATATGAACAATATTCAAAATACGAAAAAAAAATCGACTCAATCTGAGAAATACACTTGAAAGTTCCACAGCCTTGTGAAGCGAAGAGTAGTGTGTATAAACCATCATATTTGCAGAGTAGTCGATTAGTTATTCCATGTTATTTGAAGCTTCTACAATATTTTGTTTGTAGTTAAATATCATACTTGTATATACTTTAATGGTTTTATATAGATTTTTTTGTGATTTTTTTTTCTGAACTTTGTATGTCAGTGCAAACTTCGGTAATAATCGTATTATGTAGCACCATAATACATCAATTACGTATCTAGGTGTTTGGAGTTTCGGGATGCCACAAAAAGGCCTTTAGTTTAGACAAAAAGATGTTAGTGGTCAATACATACAGCAAATTGGAAAAGCTTATCGAACTTCCCTTGCAATTTCTCTACATATTGCAAGAAATTTGTACAGATGGAGCACTTTCGGGTTCCAAGCATGTTCATTTCACACACTGTATGAGTCACCACCATGCATTACTTATTAAAAACTCTTCATATTGAACTCGCAGATGTGAAAATAGTGATCAGAATGAGCTTATAAGATCATATTAATTATTTTTAGATTTAAAGTTACTTTAAAGTTTGATAATGCTTTGTGTATCTCATATACGTGTAAGACAAACTAATTTCAGTAAAGAAAATTCAGAACACACTTTACATGCAAAGTTGTGCTTATGTGAATATTTCCGGAGAAGGGAGTCCATAGCGTTCATCCGATTCTGAAAGGGGTACATGGCTCTTAAAAAGATGAAGAACCACTGACATGAAGGAAAATACTGCCAGGTGCTGACAAGAACATCGGTATTGCGAGATGAGCAATGTTAATGCAGCTTAATAATGTTTATACGACAAAATAAGTTCTTCAGACTTCTGTTTGGACTAGAGAGATCGTTGACAAATTTTACAATTGATGGAATGAGGTGATTTTTGTGAGCGAGTGCAGGACTGGTGGTGTGGATGGCATTTTCAGCTCACTTTCTTTTTCATTTGGTTATTTTTATTTTATTATTTCTTTATCTTTTTTTATAGGTCCTAGAAGGTGCAGTGGCTAATTTTGCAGAAAAACAAGACTAGAAAAAGATTCAGCGAGAGTGGAGGGGGATACCCACCTGGTGCTTTCTTTTATTCTATTATCGTAGCAAAAGTAGGTAATACGAATCTTTCTTTCTTTCTTTTTTTATGGTGTTGATCGACTTACTGATTTCTATATATACTTGTCCTTTTCTATGTTATGATACGTTAGTTTTAGTTTTCCTGCTATAGTTTTCGGTTATCAACATTTAGCAATTGCTAGTCAATTTGGTAATGGGTATTTAACATTTCAGTTTCTACTTATCTGTTTAACTTTCTCATTATACCTCCGTTTATGTTTTGTTCTAAAGTTTGATATGTTACTAACGTCCACCCCGTACAGCCGAAACAATGTTAAGTATGTTGCTTTTCCTTGGAATTCTTGCAACTTGGTTAAGACAGATACGGTGCTCAACTTCCAATCGTTCTCTGGAAACAATTATTTTAAACACTGGTATAATACTTAATTATTATGAACACTAATCTTGGCTTTGATATGATTAAAGTTTTAATATCACAGTAACTTTGAACTTCATGTTTTTACTTAATGCCTTTTTTTCAATTGGCCTTGATCTGTAATACTTCTTTAGTTTTGCCTTCTCTGAAAGCAATCTTTGCTGCACTTCTTCTCTTTGTAACCTGTTTACAATGTCTGTGATTATTTCCATATCTTTTCTTTCCTCTTTTAAGACTGTTCTTTTCCTCTTCGTTGCCATTGTATGTAAAGGCTTTGCTCTAGATGTTTCTCATTTCATATTCTGGTTCTTCATTCTTTCTTTGTCTTGTTTTCCTGTGTGATTGTTTTACATGTTCTGCTGTGTTTTCTCCGTGAAATATAATTTCGTGCAATCTTTTTATTTATTTCTTATTTCCCAGTATGCATTATGCATGGCAATTTTTGTCTCTTTGTTTCCATTTTCTTACATACTGTTTCATTCCACATATTTCATTACTAAGCATTCCGATTTTACCGTACATGTATTCTTTCTCCCACTCATTTATTATAAGTATTTCTTGATTTTTTCAGCAGCCTCTTTTACACATATTTCATCACCCCTGATATTTTGTTTGTTCATAGGTTCCATTTGCTTTGTCTCTGCTTCACCATCTTTTACTTCCTCCATAAAGCTGCATTTTTAAACATTTGTAGCCATTTAATTGTTACACCTAGCACATTGAATGGTCTTCTGATACTTTACGACAACCTTGTACTTTTCAAGTTAATTCCATGGCAGAAACAATTCCAGTACAGTCATTACTTTAACAGCTGCTGTCATGCATTTTCGATTACCTATTTTTAACACGTCCATTTTTAAGGAAGCATTTGGATTTTTTGCAGTATGTTGTAATTTTTCTACAGTAAAATTTTCCTCATGTAAGGAATTGTGGGTGTGTAGTTAAGCTGGGCCAGGCTGTTCAACCAACTGCTGTACTTGCGAATTTGTAATCTGTCCCATTCCTTCACCCCCTTCCCACTTTCCAGTTATTTTCGTATTATTTATATTTTTGTATTTCTGATTTGCTTTCTCTAAGTACTGTTATCATTCTGCTGTTTACACACTGCATTTATTGTCAATTTTCCAAACCACACAGTGGGTAAGGAGGAACTTTTAACTTTTAACAACAGTACGTCCGCACTGTGTGTGTGTGTGTGTGTGTGTGTGTGTATGTGTGTGTGTGTGTGTGTGTGTGTGTGTGTGTGTGTGTGTGTGTGTGTTTACTTTTGAAAAATGTGTGTCTACTCAAATCGAAGGAGTTGCAGTGGTTTCCCCATTAGCCATAGCCATGCAATTTTTTTTTGTATTATCATGAGAAGTAAGAACTGGTTACATAACTGCCCGAGTGAATTTAAACCCTTGTTTTACAAAAGATACATAGATGATACATTTCTCTTGTTCAAACATCCATCACATGTACAATTATTTCTATCCTACCTTAATGACCAGCCCCATAATATTAAGTTTACCTGTGAAATTAAATATGTAAACCATCTTTCCTTTCTTGACACGCTGATCACTAAAGAAACGGTCGCCTTAACACTACAGTTTACAGAAAACCTACGTTCACTGGTTTAGGAATGCATTATTTGAGCTACGCACCTCAGAAGTACAAGATGAATAACACACACACACACACACACACACACACACACACACACACACACACACACACACACACACACACACATATATATATATATATATATATATATATATATGTATATGTATACATATAATATATATATACATATGTATATATATATATATATATATATATATATATATATATATAATATATATGCGTGTG
>NC_091556.1:29820516-29823016 GCF_042767895.1 Penaeus vannamei | reverse complement strand
ATATAGCTTACCTGTCGTATCCACGTGGGCGTTATCCACAAAAAAACGCTTTTAATCCCTATACAGCTTTTCCAAACAAAAGCTACTCGCGCTCAAGCTTTTCTGATGAAATCGTCCATGTACTTCTAACGTTGCCGTTTCCCTTTTACTTCTGTCTGGCAGACACTTTCCAGTAGCCATTTCCTCATCACGGGCTCGCAAAAGGAAGCTGCCTCTTTCGTATCATTTTCAATGGTTCTCCAGTTATTCCCATTCTCTACATTATATTTCATCACTTTTCAGTTCTGCATGTGATACTGCTGATAGCCTCTTTCATATCCATGTATCAGCTGCCCCAATCACTCTACTTCCATATAAGCTACCCATACCTTGTATATACATACTATTATTGACAAGTCAGCGCTTGCTATCGGCAACTGTGTCCCATTAACTGTTCCATTGGTATTCCATTGTCTTACTTCTTTAACCCTGTATAACTGAATGGTTTCATCTGTGTTCATTACCTCTATTCTAGTATTATTCTTAGCCTCAGATATGTTTCCTTGTTAATTATCTGTTTTCATTTCAGTCAACACCATTCTCCCTTCATCAGCGTAAACTATGCTGCCGACATTTCTTCCTCCTGATGGTACTCACTCCAGATGAAAGAATTCCCTCATGATTAAATCGCAGTATAAATGAAACATTGCTGGTGATATTACACAGTTCTGTTTATATCATCTTTCTCTACTTTTCCACCCAGGCTCTTCGTCTCTTATTCCAAATGTCGCTTTCAGAGTACAATAAAGTTTTTTTCTGTGAAGTCATCCCTTATTCTATTTCAACACATGTATTAGGTTGCCATGCCTCCTTCTGGCAAATGCTTTTTATAATCCACAAAGCGAATATATACATATTTCTAACACATTCTCTGATGACATCCGTAGGATAGTGTGCTTCTGATTTTCCGTATATAAATTTGTGTCATTCTCTTTGTGGAATCCCTAAATGCCATTCTGATTAGATGGTGATGATTATTATATCAAAATGTGCCTTGCATTTTTAATATATTGAATACTCTAGCATATTTGTGTCATTAGTTCTCGGGCGCTTCTATGGCATACTAGCTATTTCTGTCATTATTTGTATTCAAATTTCGACCTACACCTTCAACCGGTGACTCCAACTTTCATGATGCTTAGGCAAGCATTACTGCGCACTTTTTCCAAATCTAATCTCTTATGCAAATAACTCAGTAATGTCATTGTCCTATCTTTTATTTCTTCCACAGCAGTCGTTCCATTCCATCCCCTTTTTTGTAATGGTGTATAGTTTATCGTGCGCTCCCCTCTCATTCATTAATATTCCTCTCTTTAATTTGTACGGTATCTTCAGTCCTCTTTTCAGTCACTTTGTTAGCCAATTTTTAAAGGGGCTAAAGTGGCCACTTTATTTTATTTATTTATTTATTTTTGAGCTTCATCTTTCGTATCTTAAGTGTGTTTCTTAACTACCAAGGTGAACTTCTCCACGACTTCCATATTTCCCAGAAATTTCATAGGTTTCGCAGCCTTTTTCATGTTCGCTTCTTAGCTTTTTACTTTAATTGTTGGCACTACTGGTGGCTCCAACGGTCTGTCAGTGGATATGTCTTTATCTGCTTTTTTTTTTTTTAATCATTTGTTAAATGCAAATAGTAAATATGAATGAAAAACCTTTGCATCTTACCTTTGCGGTATATGGCTTGATTATTATTATCATTATTATTATTATCATTATTATTATTATTATTATCATCATCATTATGATAATTGTTATCATTATCATTATTGAAAATGTTGTTAATATTGTCTTTTTTTTTTTTTTGCTATACATAATCCTCCTCCTCATCATCATTATCATTACCATTATTATCATTATAATCATCATCATAATTACATTATCATCATTTTTTGTTTATACAATTATTATAATCCTTATCACTACTTATTATCATTATAATTTCAATTAGTATTACTTTTATCATTTCTATTATTGTTACAACTATTCAACATTATCCTCCACCTCTTCCTTCTCTTCCTCCTCATCATCATCATGGTAATAATGATGATAATAATCAATACAGAAATAACAATGATAATGCTGATAATGATAAAATAGATAATAATGATAATAACATTAATGGTAATAAAATTATAATAACAATAATGGTAATAAAATTGATGATAATAATAAATATAGTAACAATAAAAATAACAAATATAGTAGAAAAAATGATAATGCAAATGATAATGACGCTGATGCTGATAATGATAAAAATAATAAAGTTAATAATAATAATAGCAATGGCAATAGAAATAACAATAATGATAATAATAATAATAATAATAATAATAATAATAATAATAATAATAATAATATGATGATGATGAATTATAATCATCATCATCATCATCATCACTGCTATCATTATTATCATCATTATAGTGATGATGATGATGATGATTATTCATCATCATCA
>NC_091556.1:29798016-29800516 GCF_042767895.1 Penaeus vannamei | reverse complement strand
CCCATCAGCTTAAGCTAAGGGATTCTCGCGGTTGTGTAAAGACGATTAGATTGACTCGAATGCTGATAAGAATAAACTATTGAAATTGAAAGAATATATATACATACATACATTTATATATATATATATATATATATATATATATATATATATATATATATATATATGTATGTATATATATATATATATATATATATATATATATATATATATATATATATATATATATATATATATATATATATATATATATATATATATAGACACACGTACACACACGCACACACACACATATACATATTTAAGTATATATACCTATAAATATAGCGCCTGTTGAGCTTTGGCCACAAAATGGTAATGGGGTGTACAGGTTTAGGTATCGATTGCATTCCTTTCCTTTTATTTCGTTTATTTCCCACGCACCGCGACCTCCAGTCGCGTTCATGAATCGCGAAGCATGGTTTGGTTGGGGTCAGCTTGAGTGTGATAGGCCACTTGGTTTCGCTTCTCGGAATATATATATGGAAAATATTTTTATTTATTATATCAATTTAAAGTTTGAGATAAATGAATAAATCTAAAGTGCATCGTCAGTCAGCCTTATTTATTATATATGTTTCCGAAACTGCTGGTGAAAATAAATGACATAAATTAAAAGCTGTGAATGTGTCCAGCCGTGCATTAATATAATGATAGTGGGGTATATAGGATGTAGGTGCTGCGAAACTTATACTATTACCATATTGTTTAGTGTCAAATTATTGGGTGACAGTCTTTAGACCTAGGCAGGTTGGGCACTTCCCAACAAACCACCTTCCCGGCTCACGCTTGCTCACTCACCCCGCGAAGGGCCGAGTCTAGCTTCAATCTCCCCGCAGCCAAGGGAATATTCCTTTAGCCTTGACTCCTTTACGTGTCGTTTCAGCGGCCGGTGTCCCGACACCTTATCGGTTTCCCCTCCAAAGTATTCAAGAAACCCATTACTTTTGATATCCTGTTCAATCCGTCTTTTACATATTCATTTCCTAATTTTTGGGAGTGAAATAATTGTAAGCATTTTAAAAATATGATGGCGTATGAAATATCATCATGCGTTTTATTCTATTTTCCAAATAACATATCAAAAGTTTACCATTATCTAAAAAGCGGATCCAGGTGATATAAGACGGAGGAGAGAGAGTAGCTGCTTAGGATAATGCAGATCCATATGTTAATATACGGCTCTGGGATAATACAAACGAAGGATGCTTCCGCCTGACGAATGTTCATGTGACTAGTCAGTTCCAACAGTATTTAAGGATTTCATGATTTCTTATATAGAAAATATGATAAAGAATTAAAATAAAACGATGCGATAAGGTTTCATGATAATTATATTCGAAATAATACACGATAACTCATTTCTTAGAGCAAGACTGGCGAGCCGACACCGCTTTGGTTGTTGGCTGTACCTATATATACATATAAAAGTACATATATAGCTATGTATATGTTTGTTTGTGTGTGTATATATGTATACTATATGCATATATACATACATACATGCTTATATATATATATATATATATATATATATATATATATATACATATATATATATATATATATATATATATATATATATATATATATATATATTTATATATATATGTATATATATACATATGTATACAACATATATATATATATTCATATATATAAACACATTTATACACACACATTCATATGTGTGTGTATAAATGTGTGTTTGTGTGTGCGTGTATGTATATATATATATATATATATATATATATATATATATATATATATATATATATATATATATATATGTTTATATATATGTGTGTATATGATATATATTCATTTATGCATATGTATATATGTACACGCACACACACATACATATGCATATGTGTGTGTGTGTGTGCGTGTATATGTATGTATGTATGTATGTATAGATAGATAGGTGGAAAGCTATACAGATAGACAGACAGAGAGGTAGCTAGGCATATATGAATTCATACTGGTTATCCGGAATTGAAATTCAACAAGGGTACATTTTTAAAGGAGGAACTCGTTCTTGACGTGATTTTTTCGATCGTTGTTCATCAATAACCTTTTAATCATACAGGGAACGTCTCCTTCTCCCTGGTGATCGATAATGATAATCTGATGAGTCGTCAAGCTTTAAATCCATTACCAAGATTAATCCACTTTTGCGTCGTTAGCTGCCGAGTCACATGGGCGGTAGTGTTAGAAATATTGATTTTTCTTTTGTGTCTGTGGGCGTTCTTGGATGTTTGGATTCAAGAGGGGGAACGAAATGTTTCAAATTGTGGTTTTACTTCATCACTCATCTCTTTTAAACTGTTCCAGGCGTGTACCAGGTGTACGATTAAAGGTCATCGTTAATTCAGACACCTTGGTATTTTTATTACTGTAATTTCCTGACATTTGTTTTCACGGTTGTTCCGTTAAGAAAAATGTTAATTAAAGCTAT
>NC_091556.1:29780516-29783016 GCF_042767895.1 Penaeus vannamei | reverse complement strand
CTTGGGTTTCCATGGCAATGGGTAGTTGTCAGGTGTTCCCATTTATTTCTATTATTATATAAATGTATGAAAAATTAACAAAAAATTCTGCACATCATAATTATTAAGAAAACTTTTTCCTCTTCACAATTTCCGTTAATATGAATTCGTATAACACATGGATAAACAAGCGATTTCCATTTTTCAAACACAATTAAAATGTACCGGAGAAAATATTAAGCGAACTTATGTAAAAGTAACTTTACGAAGAAAAAGTGTTCTATCTATTTCTAGATTAGTTGGTCTTTGATAAACACGCACTTGCAATAATTGTCATCATCGGCTCATACACTTAGTCCCATCACACAGCTGCGCTCCTCTCTGACCACTGCGCAGAGATTCCTCCGAGTCCTGCCAGTTGTTCTCCACGAGACGAGAGAGAAAATCGGCGCCAACATTTGCACTCCCTTTTATGTAGCGGATGGCGAAGTTGAACTGCTGAAGATACATTGCCCAGCGCATCACACGAACGTTCGCGTTCTTCGACGTGCGCAGACTCTCCAGAGGCATGTGGTCGGTCTCCAGTAGGAACTTGTCTCCGAAGAGATAGAAATAATACTTCTTGATTCTGTCGACGACTGCCAGCAGTTCCTTCTCGACCGTGCTGTAGTTCCTTTCGGCGGACTTTAACTTGCGGCTGTGGTAGGCCACGGGATAGATCTCACCATCCGTTTCCTGCATCAAAACTGCTCCTACAACATCGTGTGCAGCATCTGTTCGAAGGATAAGAGGTTTTTGAAAATTTGGCAACTGGAGAATGGGCTGCTTACACAACATTTTTTTCAGTGAATTGAAAGCATCCTCATGCTCATCTCCCCAGCGAATCTTATTCGGAGCGTATTTCTTCAATAAGTCTAAAGTGGGAGAGCTAACACTGCGAAGTTAGGCACAAAGCTACGGTAATACCCCGTCAGCCCCAAGAAAGATCGTACTTGCTTCTTAGTCGTGGGTCGTGGTGCATCTTTAATCTTCTTAATTTTGTCGTTCTGACAGCTTCCCTCACCAAAGTATGGCCAAGATACTGAACTTCTTTGAATCCAATTTCACACTTACTTGGCTTGACGGTCATATTTGCACACTGTAACCGCTGGAATACCTCCTCAAGGATCTTCAGATGCTCCCCGAACGTAGAAGAGTGAACCAGAATATCGTCAATGAGGGCTTCCACTCCTTTGACGCCTTGCAACACTTGTCTCATGACCCTGTTGAATACAGCTGGGGAGTTCGAGAGTCCGAACGGAAGTACCCTGAACTGATACAGACCTGCAGGACTGGTAAAAGCTGTGACCTCTCGACTCTCAGGGTGTAAAGGTATCTGGAAAAATAAATTTTGTTAAGTCGAGTTTGCTAATGAATTTGGATTCAGTCAGTCTGGAGAAAATAGCTCTTTGATCACACATTGGTTCTGCATCTGTTTTTGTAATAGTGTTTATTTTCCAATAGTCTCCACATATACGCACACTACCATCTTTTTTCTGCACTACCACTATAGGACTACAGAGGGGGGACGTAGATTTCTCAATGATTCCCACTTTCCATATCCTCGATCTCTCTTAACTGCGTCCACTAATCTCATAGGTATGGGATAAGGTTTCTGTCTCACAACTTTAGAGCTAGTTAGTTCGATATGATGGTAATTAACCCTTGCAACCTTTGGTGTATCTGAGAATATGTCACTAAATTGGTTCAATAAGCATCTTAACTGTTCTCTTTCCTCTGGTTCTAAGGTTTCACTCATTTTCACATTATCGATGGTCTCGGTCTGCCACGATTGTGCAGTGACGGATCCGTCGTCACACTCGCTTTCTGGAATTACTGCAGCGGCGCAGATGTATGTTGTGGTGGAAGTACTGCCGAGTTTCGAGGTTTTCTGCGAAAAGAAGGCTTTAACATACGCGAGATACTGTTGCTATTGCAAAGACCACCTGCTGGCCCCTTCTTGTGTTATGCAAAGCTTTGAGTTTTGCTTCTCCACATCTCTCTCTACATAGGACGCACATCCTGTATCAGCTGTGAAATATTCCTTCAGCATGTTTATGTGGAATCTTTTTTGTTGATTCCCCACTTGTGTTAAATAATTATGACTAGACATTTTATCTACGACATCATAAGGTCCCTTCCACTGTGCTAATAACTTATTATGAGAAGTGGGTAAGAGAATAAAGCATTTATCACCAGCCTTGAAATGACGTACCTTTGCTTTCCTGTCGTAGTATGCCTTCTGCGTCTCCTGAGCTTTCAGCAACTCTTGCTTAGCCAGATCGCAAGTAGACTGGAGACGATTTACCAGGTCAATGACTTTAGTGTATGTTGTCTTGACTTCGGTGTCTGCTCCAGTATCGTCCCACAACTCACGCAGAATCTGAAGAGGTCCCCGTACTGTTCTCCCATAAACGAGTTCAAAGGGTGAAAACTTTAAAGAACTTTGGGGAACTTCCCTGTAAGCAAAGAGAAGTGGCGC
>NC_091556.1:29768016-29773016 GCF_042767895.1 Penaeus vannamei | reverse complement strand
TAAAAGGAAGAAGAAAAAAAGTAAATAAATAAAAGAGAAACGGCGAGACATGTGAATAATTGAATTAGATGCCAGATTCCGTTGCGCAAAGGGTCGAAAATCCTGTCGGTTCATATGTCCGTGTCAACCTAATCTCCGTCACATAGAGGTTGCTTTGCGCTATCGAGGAGCGTAGCACAATCCATTTATTATTCAACAGGTACCTTGCTGCCACAGTGAGAAGAGAGGGGAACTTCGGCAGCGAGGGGGAGCTGGAGAGGGGGGATGGGAGACCCTCATCTCTCTCTCCTCTTTTCTCCCCCGGGTTCCAGAGCTGAACGGACTATTCCTAGGCGTTAACAAAGTAAAAACATCTGGATAAAATATACATCTTCTTGCTTCTTCCCTCTTTCAATTTTATTTTATATTATGACGTGTATAAATGTCAACTAAACGTCTTTTCGATCTTTTTTTCTGTTACTGCTTCATCCAAACTTTGCTTCCCCGTCTCCTTCGTAATGATGAGACGTCATTCCACAGCCGCCGTTCCTTGCGCATTCCACGCACACTTTTCCCTCCGAGCGAGCATGCTGTGCATTCTGTGCGCATGTGCAGTCATTCCTCCTCCTTCCCTCAAAGGACCGCCGGCCAGGAGCGCTTCAGGGACCGAGGGAGAAGTGGGGCAACTTAAAGTTACAGGACCCGCGTGAGGAGAGCTGTGAAACTCTCGACTTACGCAACGTCTCCTTCAGCTATCAGACGTCGCTGGGGCTCTCGACGCTCGGCCAGCTCAATATATCAATTTCTATTTCGACCTTCCCCCTTTCCCGCGTTCAGACATGCTAGTCCCATTTCTCTTTTGTTTCTTAGGTGTTACTCTCTCTCTCTCCCTTTCCATTTTATCTTCCTCATATCTTTTCCATTCTCTTCTCTATCTATATATCTCCATCTCTCTCTCTCTTTCCCATATCTCTTCCCTTCTCTTCTCTCTCACTTTCTCTTTCCATTCTATCTTTCTCATATCTCTTCCTTTCTCTTCTCTCTCTCTCTCTCTCTCTCTCTCTCTCTCTCTCTCTCTCTCTCTCTCTCTCTCTCTCTATATATATATATATATATATATATATATATATATATGTATATATATATATATATATATATATATATATATATATATATATATGTATGTGTGTGTGTGTGTGTGTGTGTGTGTGTGTGTGTGTGTGTGTGTGTGTGTGTGTGTGTGTGTATGTCTATATATAGATATATATATATATATATATATATATATATATATATATATATATATATATATATATATATATATATATATATATGCACCCACACCCACACCCACACACACCCACGCACACACACACACATATATATACTCTCTTACTCTCGTTTCCTCTCTCTCTCAGTTCATCTCTCCTTTCGATGCTCTGGAGTAGCTCTCCCCCCATCTCGTCTTCTGTCTAACCTCTCTCTCTCTTTTCAAGTAGTATTGTCTTCCTATAATTTTAGGCATGACTGCTGCCACCTTGACGAACTGGCAACTGGTAAATGTGGTAAAATATTTGAAGCCACTGACATTCACATGCAGTGGTTCCCCTTTCGATCGCTGGAAGGGGAAGCTTAAAATGGCTAGAAATAATTCCATACAAATTTCATTAACCGGGGAGTGCTCCTTGAGTGAGACTGATTCATTAATTTTTTGAATGACATTATACGTTACGCCAATCATTATGATTATATATATATTATATGTATATAAACACATTTATATACATGCACAGACAAACACAAACACACACACATATACACATATTATATATATACATACATACATATATATATATATATATATATATATATATATATATATATATATATATATATATATATATATATGTGTGTGTGTGTGTGTGTGTGTGTGTGTGTGTGTGTGTGTGCGTGTGTGTGTGTGTGCGTGTGTGTACAGCCAGCAACAAAAGCGGTGACACCTCGCCAAACCTGCCTCTGAGAGATCATGTCCTTGCCCTGAAACGAGGCCCACGTTCGAACAACCAGGACATAGTCGGGACGGTTCGAATGTGAGGAAGAGGGAAATTACGGAAATCAGGCAGAGAAGTGCAATAATGACTGAATTATATATGGAGAGAGAGAGAGAGAGAGAGAGACAGATTTTATTCCTGTTTAGTTGCTAATTTGATGGCTGTATTGGAGACGCTTTAAGAAATAAGTTATATATCATTTCGAAAATAATTATCATGAAATCTTATCACATCATTTTATATTCTTTCCTTATCAATTTTCTATATAAAAAAAGAAAAACAAAATATTATTTGAACTGACTCTTCATATTAATATTCGTCAGACGAAAATATCCTTGGTTTACATTATGTTATACTGATATATGGCACTGCATTATCCTAAGCAGTTGCTCTCTCTTAATCTTTTATTTTTCTATGCCAAGAAGACATTACAAGATATCCTAATTTAGAATAGTATTTGTATTTATGTCAATTCAGTTGAGTTACGAATATTTGTGTCTGTCTTGGGTAACAATTCAGTTGGATGTATTTAATGTTGTAATGCATGCAGAAATAAAAATATATAATATTGTAAACTATTTAAGTGAGTGCATTACATGCATTCTATTGCATGTAAAAATACAAATAAATAATATGGACAATAATTTCATTGGTTGAATTACATGCATTCTATTGCATGTAAAAATACAAATATCTACATAAGTTAGCGCCCTTATCAGTAGCGGGTCCAACCTCCGCGGGCGTCAATTACCTCAATTTGGCGGGTTGGCATGGAGGTTACGAGGCGTTGCAAATGTTTGGTCTGCGTCGCACAGATTCCCATACCTCCCTCGCTGATCGGTCAATAGCGTCGTCTGTGGGTTCTGGTCCCATGTTTATTTCTTGTTTCATTATCCCCCATTTATTCTCTAAAGGGTTAATGTCAAAGCCTTGAATTTCAGGGTGCCTACTGAACCACTCGGTCACAATGTAGGCGGTGTGTATGCGGCTATTGTCTTGGACAAAAATGATGGGTTAGCCTTCTGGGATTGCTATGGCTCGCATCACATCTTCTAAAAGCAATATATATTCCCTGGCGTTCAAGGTGCCGTTCACCCTTACCAATTCCCCTGGGCCGTAGCTCGACATCCAGCCCCATTAACTAACCCCAATCCTCCTCCTCCTGAATGTTGCAGGCTTCGTATCTTGTGCCGATGCGTCGCCAGACATGCCTTGCTCTGACCTCCACCGACGTAAAGTGAGATTCGTCACTAGAGATTGCATTTTTCCAGTAATCAGTATCGTCAACGAGATGTTGTAGAGCAAAGCCCAGACGAGTGTCACGGTGCCATTCCTTTGGCTCTTCTTTGACCGCCGGAACATGACGTCTGGTTGTCTGTGGAGTGCAACGGAGATGCAGTTCACGCGTGATGGTTACCGATGCTTTCTTAGGGTCTGCTGTGGATGCTGCAATGATTTCGTCTTCGTTTAGTGGTGTTGTTGCGCGCGGTCGTCCTCTTCTTCGTCTATTTGCCAAAACCCTCTCTTCCCACCATCTTAGTATCCACCTTTGGACTGTGCATGTTGACACTCCAATGCTGATGGCAATATCTCGTGTCGGAACATCACGCTCCGGCTCACCAATGATCCCCCCTCTTTTGGTTATATTCTCAACAGAGTTGTCTTTGTTTGCCGCCGCCATCCCAAAAAACATTGCCATACATATGTATATAATATTATATAGAGCACAACATTATATGCTACAACGCCTATTCCAAACATACATTATTGATAAACAAAACAACTGCGACTAACACTTCAGTATGTGTAGGTGATAGTAATTTCCAATCAATAAACTTCCACAATAGCAGCCAGCCCCCAAATGGAAGAAGTCCATGGCTGTGTCGCACGTCACCTCGTGGGAAAACCAGGACCCCAACCGCCCCTTAAAGACATTGTTTAGAATCTAAACAATTGCAGAAATCAACTAGTCATACGAAGATGATATAAGTAATGCTATGATGCTATGTGCCAGTCTCCATGGCGAGTTATAACCACTGATATGAACTGTTATTAGTAAGGGTATTATTATTGCTACCTTATAAATGCTGATAAGTGATACTCAGCAAACCTTATTTAAAATAATTCCGTTGCCACCTGTCCCTCATCACCTTTAACCCCACCTTGTTATATCATATCCTCGCCTCCACTTGTTCGAGGTTTAAAGGTCTTAGAGTTATTTTGAAATCCTTTTGGTGGTTGTTTTTTTTTCTGGAAAATTATTTAATTAAAAAAACATTTATATATAAAGACGGATTGAACAGGAGATGTCTAAAGAAATGGGTTCCTTGGATAGCTTGGAGGGGGAACGTTGGACGTCAACCGCTGAAACGATAAATAAAGGCGTAAGAATAGGCAGAGTCAAGGGTAAAGGAATATTCCCTTCGCTTTGGTTACTCAGTCGCTGGGAAGTGACAGATCTGCCCAGGTCCAAAGACTGTCCTTCAATAATTTGACACTGTTAATAACATGTTTATAGTTTAAGTTTCACAGCACCTACATCCTATATACACCACCATCATTATATCAGTGCTTACGTTCAATACACTTTAAATTTATTTGTATCTCAAACTTTAAACTGATGTAATAAATATAGCAAATTCAAAGACTTTCTATAAGTATATGGTTGCGAGAGGCGGAGCCAAGTGGCTCATCGTACTCAAACTGACCCCAACCACACCATGCTTTGCAATTCATGAACGCGACAGGAGGTCGTGGTTCGTTGTGCCCGCCAGATGAAATAAAAGGAAAATAAGGGAATCGACACAACTTTTACACCCTCTAAGCCTCGACATTTAGTGCCCAAAGCCATTATTAAGGTTTAGCAGCTCAAGGGGCGCTATTTGAGAAGATACATTATTCACGACAACAAATATTACACAAAGAGAGTGTCTGTGCATGAGAAAAGAGAGAGAGAGAGGGAGGGGAGGG
>NC_091556.1:29725516-29728016 GCF_042767895.1 Penaeus vannamei | reverse complement strand
CAGAGAGAGAGAGACAGAGAGACAGATAGAGAGAGAGAGAGGGAGAGAGAAATACACGCTCATACACACACATACATATATGTGGTTTATACAACCTTAAAGACTTTGTCTGCATGGAAATAATTAACTTCATATATGCAATACTGTAGCCAACGATTTTTTTCGAGATGCAGTGTTTGCGTCCGGGATTGGCACAGATGTACGTGCAGTTTCAATTCTATTTTAGTTTGTAAATTGTATTTTCCTTAGAATATTGATCCAGATAGATATCAGATTTGTAAGAACAACCAGCACTGGTGAATGTCACTGAAGGGCTCTGGTGACGAAACGGTGTCACGCATGCGCCTCTTCAAACGATGACGTCATGAACACCGGCACCAAACACAGGACGCGGTATTAGGTGGGACATCCCAACTCGTTTGGCATGACAGCGTTTCCGATTTCTCTGTTTGAGGTGTTGAAACAAGCACAAAAAGGCTGTATCTTTTCTTGAACAAACTTTTTACAATTTGATTACTTTCTGAAATATAAGTAATTTTAAAACCTTTATTTAGAAGCAGTTGTAGATAATGTGTTCCATCTTGTATCGAAAAGGTGACAATCAACGAGACGTCCAAAAGTTCTTTAAACCACGTCTGTATTATTGATTTTTTGTGCTTGGAATCTTTTTAGGGTGTTTTTTAGTGTAGACACATAACACGCACAAACAAGAGTTTTCTCTTTAGAATTGTAATCTTGATAGACAAGGAAAATGGTAATGCAATAACTACGCGATTTATATGTGAATATTATTGATATCTTCATTAAAGTTCTCTTTTTTTTCTTTTTGAAAAGTAATGAAGAAAATGAACCAAAATGCTTGAACGTCATCTGCCTTTATCATCATCCTATTCAGAAACCTTTTAGTATAATATTCCCCTCCCTGCTCAGCGCAACGGAACCAGTCTCTTAAATTCTCATTTCTTTACCGACGACATGGAATCCAACAAATGACTCGTATTACGCTTCTTTCTCTCCTACATATTTCAGACCAGATGTTGGGGGCTGCTTGATTCATGGCTTCTCTGTCTCTCCCGGTTCTTATTTCGTTGATGATGACATTTCTCTTGATTTTCTTCTGAATGTGTTATGGCAATGGTTTGTTCTCTGGCCAGATATTTGCCTGTATTAAATGTAAGCATCTGACAAATCTCTTTGCACTTTTTGTCTGAAAGGAGATTTTGTGGTATTTTTTCTTGCTTTTTCTTCCTTTCTTTAATCTCTGTTTCCTTAATGCTACTGGTATAATTGTTGATACCATCAGTTTCATTATTCATTGTCATTATCATTACTCATGTCGATTTTAATATTATATTTATTATCGCAATTACCGTTATCTTCGTATTCATGTTAACAGTATTAGAGGTACAATCATCTTGACCATCATTACAATGGTTTGTTCTCTGGCTAGATGTTTGTTTGCCTGTGTTAAATGTAAGCATCTGACATATCTCTTTGCGCTTTTTGTCTGAGAAGGAGTTTTTTTGTGGTATTTGTTCTTGATTTTTCTTCCTTCCCTTAATCTCTTTCCTTACTACTACTGGTATAATTGTTGATACCATCAGTGTTATCATTCATTGCCATTACTATTACCCATGTCAATTTTAATATCTCTATTATCTTTATTACCACAGTTACCGTTATCATCGTATTCATGTTACCAATATTCGAGGTACAATCATCTTGACCATCAATTACAATTCTGTTTTCATTGTTATCATTACTGTCATACATTAATGCCTTTCTCACCATCATTTTCCGAAGCATCTTTTCCCTTCTCTGTTTATACACAAATTCACCTGTTTTCTTTCCTCCATTACTCTTTTTTTAATATTTTTTAACTCTATCCCTCTCTTTAGTTTCTTTTTAATAACAGCAAGACATATTGACAATGACTGACAAGGGGATCAATAGCGGCTTTTAGCTGCCTGGCTCAATATATATATATATATATATATATATATATATATATATATATATATATATATATATATATATATATATATATATATATGATAATGATATAGATGATGATGATGATGATGATAATAATAATAAAAATAAATAAATGAATAAAATGATAATAATAATAATAATTATAATATAGTTGATGATGATGATGAAGATGATGATGATGATGATGATGATGATGATGATGATGATGATGATGATGATGATGATGATGATGATGATGATGATGATGATAATGATAATGATAATAATAATGGTGATGATGATAATAATACCAATAATGAGAGTGATGATTACATCAAGGATAATAGGAATAACAACAACAGGAGAAAGGATAATAATAATAATAATAATAATAATAACAATGATGATATTAATAATAATTATCATTATAATAACAATAATAATAATGATGAAGATAATCATAATGACAATCATTATGACGATACTCAAAAACAAATGCTAATGTTCGCAATTTTATTAATATATT
>NC_091556.1:29683016-29685516 GCF_042767895.1 Penaeus vannamei | reverse complement strand
TTATGTTTCTTCTATTGTGTCAAGTTCACATACGATATGTATATTTTTTGTGGCAACATTCTTACATCGTAAGAATATAATTACATATCTCACCTTTAAGTAATTTGATATTACAAATATCCTTATTACTATATTTTTTCATTGCGTTATTGGGAAAATTTATTAAATCTAATGCCTTCATACACGCACTCAACCCTTACTATATGAGGCTAAACTTTATACTCTCTTTGTTCTTGTCCTTATGCCCGCACTCTCTTGTACCTCAAATACACAAAGAATAAAGTTGCTCTGAAAACTTTCTTCACCCAGAAGCAAACTTCCCAAAAGTCTCTTTCACTCCGGCCATTCCTCTGCGTAAAAAGTCTCGGTCCAAATGCTTTTCCATAATTCTTTTCCTCTCGTACTCTACTGTTTCCTCTCAAATTATTTCTCCTTTTTAAATCTATGTATTTTATCAATTATAGCTTTCTTTACTTTTTTTTTTCTTTAGTCTTACCATCCATATCACATTTTCATTTTGAACATCCACATTCCTTTTTTTTCATTCACCATTCTGTTTTCTAGAGACATCTTTTTGAACGAACCTTTTTCCGCTTTTCCCTGTTCTTTGTAGCGTACCCTGTCTGTATCTGATGATTCAGAGAAAAGATCTAACAAACGACGGATCTCAATAAGCAATCTAAGTTACGAGGACATGACAGTATAATAAATGTGTAATTGCTTATTTATGTCATCTCTTTTAGCAATCTAAGTTAGTAGGACATACCAGTGTAATAAGTAAGTGTAATTGCTTATTTATGATACTTACAATTGTTTATCCAGTCAAATACAAATCGTGATTCTTGACAGGGTTTCGTTAGGCAATGGCTTTACTGAGTCCCAGAGAATGTGACATCGGTGTCAATTTGTTCTTAGGAAGATCCTGAGCCCTACATATACATATATATATATATATATATATATATATATATATATATATATATATATATATATATATATATATATATACATATACATATATATATATATATATATATATATATATATATATATATACATATATATATATATATATATATATATATATATTTATATATATATATATATGTGTGTGTGTGTGTGTGTGTGTTTGTGTGTGTGTGTGAGTGTGTGTGTGTGTGTGCGTATATATAGAAACACACACACACACACACACACACACACACACACACACACACACACACACACACACACACACACATATATATATAATATATATATATATATATATATATATATATATATATATATATATATGTATATGTATATATATGTATACACACACACACACACACACACACACACACACATATATATATATATATATATATATATATATATATATATATATATATATATATATATATATATATATATATATATATATATATATATATATATATATGTATATATATATTTATACATATATATATAAATATATATATATATGTGTGTGTGTGTGTGTGTGTGTGTGTGTGTGTGTGTGTGTGTGTGTATTAATGCATATGTGTATATATATATTATATATATATGTGTGGGGGGGGGGGAAGGAAAGGTCATAAAGTTCATCGCTGCGAAAAGGTTAAAAATGAGTTGACGATTATGACAAAATATGTCAGATGCCAAAGGTTGTTGGGCGCTGTAGGTTTGTATGGTATTCAAAAGGGTATAGAGGGAATAGCAACGGAGCAGGAAGGCCGTTCAGGACTGACACAAAGCCATCCTTTCATCCTTTCAGCAGAGCTCTCACACTTCATGTTGACAGAAGGGGCTGAAGAAAAGGATGAAAAGTGGAGAAAAAAAGACCATCCCCTACATTGGGGCTTAGTTTCCGTCTCAAAGCCAACCCCCAACAACGACCAAGTAATCGGGGGGGGGGGGGTAACTCGATAGAACTCGATACCATTATGAAAGTATTTACAGGTTCTCATTTAAAATATAATTTATGATGACTTATTTCTATAAGGAATTCAGGTAATTTATGCAAAAAATATTGAATGCATGTGAATCCCTGTGAAAATCTATACTAAGAAACAATATAAAGCAATAACCATTATACTGTTGCTTTTTTCAGGCATAAACGATATTCTATTAAAGCATTCACTATGACAGACATCACTGAATGACAGTGAGATAATGTATCAGCTCTTGAGTGGCAGATGTCACCCTACTGTGGCACAGTATAAAAATTCCATTTAGCAGTTAGAAAGATCCTTAATAATTTCATAAATTTTCACCTAAATAATAGAATAATCCCAAACATTCACTATATCTTTCACATCTGTCATCTAGGTGCTCTAATTCTGCACACAATCCTGTAAAGAGGAAAGTCTGCATCAACAGACCTCAAATGGACACGATTCATTTGAAAGCAGTTGGTTGTGATTCATATAAATTTTAATAGATCTAGACTCATGTCTACACGCAAGACATGCATATTTAGAATCCATGTTTGGCAAAT
>NC_091556.1:29655516-29660516 GCF_042767895.1 Penaeus vannamei | reverse complement strand
TCACTAACATTCTTCATATATGTATTATCATCATTACTATTATTATTATTGCTATTAACGTCTATATCATTCTGATATCATTATAACTATTATTGTTATTTTTATCATTGCCATTATAATAATTATTATTACTGTTATCAGTATCCTTTTTATCACCATCACTCTTACTATTGCAATTATTATGAATCCTATTCTTGTTTTTTGTGTTTTTATCCTTATGATAAAAATAAAAACAATGATAATGACTATAACAATAACAATTATCATCATTATCATCTTCATTATTACCGCCATTAATATATTTACTAATCCTATTAATATCACTATTATCATTCTAACTGTTTTTATCTTAACTGTTATCATCATCCATATAACAAGTTACTATTACTAAGATTACTTTTTTTATTGTGTTGTAATTAATATAATTTATCATCATTATCGTCAATATCACGATTATCACTATCATTATCAAAATGATCATCATTACGCAGACAAGCTTATTACTCCAGGCAGCACAGGTAAAGACAGCCACCTCTGTGCCCGCCGCCAAGACAGAAGATGTAATACCAATGTCAAGAGTTCCACGAGAGAGAAAGAGAGATTCCACCTGGCTGCTCCAGTGGCATCAAGGGAATGTGGACAAAATTTGTTCTATACGCCATATGATCCTAACACGCTATCTGTTGCTGAAAACATCACAAATCAGGTCATGTATCCCCGTGCAATTAACAAAAATGTGAATTGCCTTCATATTGACATCTGAACTCCTCAATGTTATCCCATGATGAAGAAATTTCTCATTTTTAAATGACCTGGGTAGCGTAAAGTGTGTTAATATCCTGCATAGGGGTAGCCTGCCACCATCCGAGTAAGAGATCAGTCCCCAGAAACCTATGAGACAGTAGAAGACGTGTAGTTGACGTGTTCTGTATGTAGTGTATTTATGCGTGTCAGTCTGAATGTAGAAGAAATTATATTAATGCAGGATTAATCAAGCGGGCGTGGTAAGATTCAAGTATTTCTATATACATATCACTTTCATTAAAGAGGAAAGTACAGAGTATTTACCATCACTTATATATGAAGTCCAATGTCTCTTAAATTTACGGACTATTTTATGAGGTGCTTAAGGTTATCAATTTAGTGGAAAAGGGTTTTTGTTTTAATCCTTTCATTTGTAGATGATTTGAATAATGATTCTTATCCTTGGGCTGCCATGTTTTTGTTGTTGTTTTTTTAATGCTCATCTTCCATTTTTGATAATAAAGTATGATGTTCATGTTGATTTCTACCAATCCATGAACTAGAGAAAACTTAATAATATATTCAACTAGAGAAAACTTAATAATATATTCAGTTATTCCTCAAAGATCTCCGAATAGCAATTGTGAGGCCCCCAGGCCTCCCTTCTCTGCCTTCCCTTACCTCCTTTTTTCCTTATCACTCCTTACATCCCTTTCTTTCCCTTTCCCTTTCCCTCTTCCTCTCCTGTCTCCTGTGTCATTTCCTCTCCCTCTCCTAGCCCCTGTGTCTCTTCCTCTTCTTCTCCTGTCTCCTGTGTCACTTCCTCTCCCTCTCCTAGCCCCTGTGTCTCTTCCTCTTCCTCTCCTGTGTCTCTTCCTTTCCCTCTCCTAGTTTCTGTGTCTCTTCCTTTCCCTCTCCTAGTTTCTCTGTCTCTTCCTTTCCCTCCCCTAGTTTCTCTGTCTCTTCCTTTCCCTCTCCTAGTTTCTGTGCCTTTTCCTTTCCCTCTCCTAGTTTCTGTGTTTCTTCCTTTCCCTCTCCTAGTTTCTGTGTCTTTTCTTTTCCCTCTCTCAGTTTCTGTGTCTCTTCCTTTCCCTCTCCTAGTTTCTCTGTCTCTTCCTTTCCCTCTCCTAGTTTTTGTGTCTTTTGCTTTCCCTCTCCTAGTTTCTGTGTTTCTTCCTTTCCCTCTCCTAGTTTCTCTGTCTTTTATTTTCCCTCTCTCAGTTTCTGTGTCTCTTCCTTTCCCTCTCCTAGTTTCTCTGTCTCTTCCTTTCCCTCCCCTAGTTTCTCTGTCTCTTCCTTTCCCTCTCCTGGCTTCTGTGTCTTTTCCTTTCCCTCTTCTAACTTCTGTGTCTCTTCCTTTCCCTCTACTAATTTCTGTGTCTCTCCATTGCCGTCTCCTAGCTTTTGAATTTTATTAGTTAGTAATTTTAAGAAATGGTGCATACAACGCACGTCGCGGCCTCCGCGCCTGTCGTCTCTGTAACAAAAACATGTATAATAAGCGATCCAATGACAGTTGACATAAACAACCTCGAATAAGAAAGGAACCAATCCAGCCTATAAAATTGCCATTACATGCGATTTTGAATTTTATTAGCCAGCTGCTTCGAAGACCATGACGGTAACTTTATGTCAGTCGGCCGCGCTGTAAGGTCATGCCCTATCACTCAACTGCAACTGTGTATAATAATATATTCATTTTGCTCTTACTGACCTATATAAAACTCTTCTTATTTATCAACATTATCACAAATTGTTTGTAATATTAGAAAGTTTTACAAGAACGTAAAAAAATCCAAAACTCAAACCTTTTCCAGGTACAGTTGCTGCAGCCTCATATTTACCGCGAAATAATGAAAATATCCACTGCATATCATTGCTCACACAGTCAGAGTTCTTAATGTAGCGTTTGCTATAAGTTGCCACAGTGTTTATAAAGGGGGATACAATCTCGCAATCTCGCTCTTGGCACCAAAATACCCGCTCGCGCTATGATATTTAAATTCCTAATCTGGACATACCGATTACTAAACGTTTTTATTATGTGTATTTACACCCTAAGCACATGGTATATATAAGCGTTCTACAGTTAGCATAAGGTGTAATTTCTCCTGATATTTTGACTGGTTGAGATTGATTTTCCTGTTGTAGTAGAAGATCAGCCCATGGGGAAGGTGTTCGCCAAATTATACGGCCATAGATCACTTCCTTCTTTAAAAACAATCTAGTGCATTAAGATTTACATTTAGTGTGAACCACAGATTACCAGTTTTTAGTATGCGCTACCATTGTTATGCTACATCTGTCTTTGTCATGACATTAAAACTATTTACAGCATTTGTTTTATCTTGCACCGTAAAACAGAGGCAGCCGGCTTTATATCTGGATTTTTTTCAACGCTTGTACCTTTCCAGCACCGGACAGAGAGACTGAAATATCATAAATGTACGATTTCTGAGTGGTCAGTAAATACAACGCAAGGTATACTGAATCATTTTTGCGATTTCAGTTATAGGTGATAGATTTTAAAAATGTGTTTTTCTCATATATGTGTGTGTGCGCGCGCACACACACACACACACACATATGTGTGTGTGTGTGTGAAATTTATGCATCATATTATACACCCTTTAACATTGTATTCGTATAAGACAAATATGGTCTTAAACAACTTGATATTATGTCGCTTTTTAAAGTAATCCTCATAGGGACAGGCAGTTTTCTTACGTTAATACCGGCACAGTTTGACATATTCTTGCTATATTGAATACGTGTTATTCCTTCGTATCTTATTCCAAAAATAACTGCAAACGTAGACATTAAATCATGGCACTCGATATTTTGTGAGTTGATGTATGGCTTGTTTGGGTCCATATTTTTTTCGGAATGGATTATTATATGTCGAACGTACCCATGACCTAGGTTATTATATCCAGCATAACCGTGGGGATTAATGCTACTTTCGGATGTTATGTTGTAATTATGCCTATAGCCAATAACGTTATATTACATCGTTATCCAAAGAAATATTGAAGGACTGATGATTGGTGAATCCGCGCCGTTTAATCAGTTTAAATATGTAAATAGAATATATAAATGGATTGTTATACACGCACAAGTTCTTCGTATGGTTCTGCATATAAGGATCGTCCCTCTAAGTGAGTAAACTGCAAATTGCGATAGAACGTTTTCTAGACCGGTACTAGTTTGAATTAGTAAAACACGGTTCAGACTTACCGCTCTATGGTGGCGGGGGATATGCCCAGCGGCCCGAAAATAGCACTCCAGAGCCGCTCGATATATTGAGTGTGCACTCTATTATTTTCAGCTGACACAAACTCTAGAGATTGGTTTACAGTGTTGTGATTATAACCTTTTTTTCAGAAAGTAATAGCCACTCCATGATCGGTAAATATAGTGGATCATGGTGCTATGTGTCCATGTTTTGTTTTGCAAAGTGCTTTTGCAGAATGAATCTTTACTCTTGGAGAGAACACTTTTTTGTTCCCCGCTCATGGGCAACAAAAACCCAAAATCATTTAAAAGCTTTATGGTTTCAATTATACTTCCACCACCAGCGTAGCTTTCGCCCTCTTCTGCGACCTTCCCTTCGTTTCCGAGAAGGCCCCTTAGTTGTTAGTTACCTTGGCACACATTTCACTCACAAAGGACAGCCAGTCCACTACTGTATGCGCGGTCCATCTCAAATTTTCAATGTGTATTTTGTTAATAAAATGGTTTTAAATAAAGAGAAACATTATATTTTCACTAGGATTTAATATAGATTTTTCAACAAACAGTTTTTGAATACTGAAACTTTAATTACGCTTTGTTTTCCTTTTTTTTTTTTTGGATTAGTCTTCTGTCTATTGCATTGAAATCTTTCTCTTTTATCGTAACAGCTCTCTTGTGAACAATTGTTACAGTTTACTTTTGTTGTGAGAGCGCCGACTTTGGAAACATTCATTATCTATACTGCCCTGTTTACGATATTTTGCTATTGCTTCTTCAAGTGGAATTTCACAGCCTTTGCACTTCTTCATAGTGTCATTGATAATGTTTGGAGGCTCGCAAATTGCTACCATTGCAATTGCGTAACAGTGGCGAGTGTACGTGAAAGACATGTATAAATGTTAAATCCAATGTGGTTTTCTTTTTACTTGATTTACAACAGATGGCATCAGGAGCGGTTTGTCAATAAGGAATATATTACATTAATTTGAATAACAACAAAGATTCATATTTCTATTACTATC
>NC_091556.1:29623016-29625516 GCF_042767895.1 Penaeus vannamei | reverse complement strand
CGGCGGACGTGACGGACCTCGTCCTCCGTGAGACTCGGGTCGCGGGGAGAGCGGGTCGTGACTGGATCGGACCAGGGACTCGGGAACGACGCCCCTCGCGAGTCGACGGCACGGACCAGGAAGGTGTAGGTGTGGCCAGGCGTCAGCCCGCCCACCACGCACGACTCCTGCGAGATGAGGGCGTCCGCCACCCGCCATTCCTCCCAGCCCTGGCGCCAGAACTCCACCGTGTACGTCTGGTCGGACCCTCCGCCCATCTGGGAGTTGGGTAGCCAGCTCAGGTGCACAGCGGTCTGGTTGACGGCCATGAGGCGCGGCTTGGACGGCGGCGCCGGCAGCAGGAAGGGGCGGTATTCTTCGGCTGCTTCTACTACTTGTAATACTGCTGATCTCTTTATGGAACCCGTTTCAGCACTGACGTGGCACCTATAAGTTCCTGCATCACTGACACGGACGTCCCTGATCACAAGTGCACCGTTAACGAGAATAGAAACTCTGCCACTTTTACTGCCTTTGGAAAGATGCCGAATTGGGTGAGACGCTGCAGGCTGGTGCCACCACGAAACGGACGCTTGGGCTGCCTCGCTCACTGCCTCGCAAGGAAACACGACGCTCACACCGGGAGACACCTTTAGGTCCTGGGGCCCTATGCCTATGACAGGTGGAGGATATGCCTTTACAACGACCACCTCCGAGTGAGCACTGATGCCCCCACCTCTACTGACGCCCCAGCAGGAATAGGTTCCGGTTTCCAGTGTAGTGACGTCGCCGAGCAGGAGAGTCTGGCCCTGGTCGGCGACGGAGGCGTGGCCGCTGCTCTGGCCCGCGGCGAGCAGAGCTGTCCTGTCCTGGGTGGGAAGGCGCCACAGCAGGAGGGGCTTGGGGTCGCCCTCGACCTTGCACGAGAGCCTGGCGCTCTGGCCAGCCACCACCTGGACGTCCTGCGGCCGCTGAGCGAACTCGGGGGCGTCGATCACGGTGAGAGTGGCCCGGGCCGCGGCGATCCCCGCCTCGCTCTCCACCTCGCACACGTACACGCCGGAGTCAGCAGCCGCCACGTGGTCCAGCACCAGCCGTTGGTCCTCGATCATAGCGCGGCCGAGCGGCATCTTGCCGTCGAGACGCCGCCAGGTGACCGTGGGCGTGGGCGAGCCTCGGGCGCGGCACGCCAGCTCCACCACCACGCCCGACGCGACGGTCACGTTCGCCGGACGCTCCTCGAACCAGGGCGGCGCTGCGGGGGAGAGAGCTCCGTTAGGGCTGAGGACGAAGGCTTTAGGGACAAGTGGATATGCTCACAGGTATTCAACGTATCTCAGGGAACGGGAAGGCACTTACTCATGATGGTGAGCTTGGTGGGCGTGGACTCCCGGGCGCCCGCGGCGTTGCGGGCGCGACACACGTAGGAGGCCGAGTCCTCCTCGACGGCCTGACTGATGACGAGATCGCCCGCCTGAGACACGGAGATCCGACTGGAGTTGGTGACCTCGTGGGAGTCCCTGAGCCAGGTGACCTCGGGGGGCGGAGAGCCCTTGGGCGGGCGGCACGGCAGCACGACAGAGTCCCCGACGCGCGCCCTCACCACGGGGTCGGCCTGGCTCTGGAAGTCGTAGGCGAGCGTGGCCACGGTGAGGGTGGCGTTGTGGGAGCGCGTGGCGCCGTGGCTGTTGGAGGCCACGCACCAGTAGGTGCCGGCGTCGCTGTCCCTCTTGGAGGTGGCCACGCGCAGGAAGAAGAGCGAGCCCGACGGCAGCAGGACGCGGTGGGAGCGCGGGTCCTCCGCCGCCGTCTTCACCTCCTCGCCGTCGCGGTACCAGCGGATGCGGCTGGCTCCGGAGGCGGCGCAGTTGAGGGTGGCGGGGTCGTTGCGCGGCGCCGCCACGCTGCTCGGGTGCTCCTTGATCACCGGTGGGCCTGCTGTCAGAGGAAATGCAACTCGTTACATTGGTCTACAGAAACATTCAATTGAAATACCACCAATATGTGGATGTGGAATATTTTTACAGATTTATATTGTAATATCAAGTAAATGCTATGCACTATCATCCAGTCCATCCACTTTACAATACCCCATACCCCTCTTTGAAATGCTAATAACTTTCTCATATCCATAAGCATTTCGCCGCCCATCTGTTTTCGGATTAGTCGCACCTCTACGCCCGTACACCTGTTGCAGCCCATCCAATTACTGTGCCCGCCGCCGCTCGCCACCGGTTATCCTCCCCCGCGCGCAGACACAACTTCCTCCGCCGAACGCCATTAGGAAATACCTCCGCCCTCCAACCCCACAGGACGCAGCCTCAACCCACAGGGAGAGAGCGAAGCCTCCGCAGCCGAAGACGTCTCGCAGCTGTGCGTCTCAGCCTCGGGCCCTCTGACCAAGCCCTGGCCTCTGACCACCTATGGTTTCAATTTCTCGTGGGAGAGGTTTTCTTGTTGAGCGTGTAATACAAGATTATTGAATGTGTCTTTTTATGCAACGACTGCGGCGAATTGCTTA
>NC_091556.1:29600516-29605516 GCF_042767895.1 Penaeus vannamei | reverse complement strand
CTATTACTATTATCATTATTATTACTTTTAGTTGTATTAGTATTATCATTTCTATTATCATTATCATTATTACCAATATTATCACTATCTACATCACCACCACCAACACCACATTCACCACCACCACCCCACCACCGCCACCAACACCTCCAACACCCCCACCACCACCACCACATTCACCCCCCTCACCCCGACGCCTCCCCAACCACCCCACCACCAATACCCCCAACCCCACCACCTCCACCTCCACCACCACCCACACCACACTCACCCCCACCCCCACCACCACACCACCACCACCGCATTCACCACCTCCACCACCCCAACCACCACCACTATCTCCACCACCACCACCACCACAACCACCCCCACCACCACACCACCACCACCCCAGCCACCACCTCCACCACCACCACCCCAAAGACCACCACTATCTCCACCACCACCACCACCCCCACCCCACACCCACTCCCACCACCATCACACATTCACTCCCTCAGCCTCTTCAACGCACATCAACCCAGGAAGACCTCCCAGAAACCAGATTAAAGGCTACCCGAGATTTTCAAGATTTCGCCGCAAAATAATTCCATGATTGCCTCGCAGCCCCGACCTCTGGATCGCCGCTGCCTTTGTGCAAATGCAATCTACTCCTCTCCTGCTGGTGGTCTGGAAGAGCCCGGGGAATTGATCTCTTGGGCCTGTTGCTTATTAATCTAATCATCATTTTCACTGTACTTGCTCTTACTGTTATTGATGTTATTATCATCATTACTTTTATTATCATCATTGCTTTTATTATCATCGTTGTTATTTTCATTACTGATATTTTTAGTATTATTAGTATTCTTCTCATTGTTATCAAGATTATCATCATCATTATTGCTATTATTATGATTATTAGTAATATTACTATTGCTATTATGAAATGAGTATGACGGTTATCATTATATTTATCGCTATTGTTATCATCTTCATTATTATCACTGTTATCATTATTATGGCCGTAATAATTCTTATTATTATCCCTATTACTATTATTATTAACGTTTTTGTTATTGTTATCATTAACATCATTATTATCATCATTGCTAATTTTATTATCATCGTTATTATTAGTGGTAGCATAATTGTCATTATTATTATCATTATTATTATTATTATGATCATCATTAGTGTTATCAATTTTATCTTTATTATTATTATGATCATCATTATTGTTATCAATTTTATCATTATTATTATTATTATGATCATCATTATTGCTATCAATTTTAGCATTATTGTTGACATTATCATCATTGTTCCTCTTCTTCTTCTTCTTCTTCTTCTTATTATTATTATTATTATTATTATTATTATTATTATCATTATCATTTTTATCATTATCAGTATTATTATCATATTTATTCTTATTCTTATTCTTATTCTTATTCTTATTCTTATTCTTATTCTTATTCTTATTCTTATCATTATTATTATTATTATTATTATTATTATTATTATCATTATTATTATTATTATTATTTTGATAATAAGAATAATTATTATTATCATTGTTATTATTATTATCATTATTATTATTATTATTGTTATTACCATTATTATTATTATCATCATTATTATTATTCTCTTATCATCATCATCATCATCATTACCATTATGATCAATATATGAAATCTTATTTACCCGACGGATAGAGATGACAGTGTTTGAGATGCATATGATAATTCAAAGGCAAAAAAAAAAAAAAAAAAAAAAAAAAAATAACAACAAGGGTGGGCAGAGATTGTACGAATCTCGTTTTTTATATCGTTCTTCATCCCTGGCCGTCGCAGGGGTGACTGCAGGAAAACGGACGGTTCGCACTCGCCCGAAAGGTCAGGGTTGGCGGCCACCCGGCGGACATCCAGCCGGTCTTGCCGACGGCCGTTCGAGTGCGGTTGAGGCTTGGCGCTGTCTGCTTCGTGCTCTCGTCATTCCTAAGATATTCATTACTTGTGTTGCATTTTTATTATGCTTTCATAAAGTCCGGGTATGTTTGAAGTGTGGTCCTCTTTTATGCAGAATCACTGATGCACTTAAGTGAAGAATTTATTAATTGAAGATATGATAATTTTTAATCGCAATCTAAATTAATTTGGAGATATTTCTAATGTATCTTAAAAGATGAATAGATAGATAAAGATGGTGCATTAAAGAAATTAAGTTTTTGTCTCATAATCAAAAATCTAACAAAGGCTAGATATTTGTTTCTTTCAAATCTCATAAAGAAGAGATAGATATGGCAAATTAGTTACACGAAATAGTCACCTTGCTGCCGGTTTGGTGATGTTACTTAATAAACTTACAGCATGTGAGTGTCTAACCTGTAATAAGAACTATAATTCTTTTGATACGACTATCTTTAACTCCCATATTCCTCAAGGACAAGTGCATGTTCTCTGATAACTTTATGCTCTTAGTTTATGCGCTTATCCAAAGGGAACATTATATCCTATATCTCCCTTGACGCTACATGCAGAGTGCTTCAAGGCAGACGAGTTGCAAGATGTGTATTCATTTCCTTACTTATCCAGTGCTTGGAACTCCCACACGTTTCTTTCCTGGTTATGCAAAGTTAATCAGATCTGGATGTAATTAGAGACTGACACTAAATCTGCATTGCTCCTTGTGGTATTCTGATATTGGATTCCATGCAAAAGAAGTTGGCAAAAATCTCATCAGCAAGTGCGTGGAGGTATTTTCAGACATTCCGTTCAGGTAATTGACATGTTATATTTTATGCGACTGCTCATAAAGAGAGAATTTTAGTGGCATCAGTGAGAGGAAGAACATTTTGACAAGAACGATGGTATAACAGCAGGAACAGATCGGGACGTTTGTTATGACATTTGGTAATTATCAGGTTAGCTTTGGACTAAATGGAAGAGGAGGGTGGGTTGATTGCGATGAGTTACTCATGTCAGGCGATTCAAGAAAATGACATTCTCTTGGTGATAGCGAAAGAGAGAGAGAGAGAGAGAGAGAGAGAGAGAGAGAGTGAGAGAGAGAGAGAGAGAGAGAGAGAGAGAGAGAGAGAGAGAGAGAGAGAGAGAGAGAGAGAGAGAGAAAGAGAGAGAGAGAGAGCGAGAGAGAGACAGGCAGACAGACAGAGAGACAGAATGTCAGAGAGAAATAGAATTTAATCAAGAAACTTCTAAATCTCGGAGTTTCCGACACTATATGTTTTAGGAAATGCATAGAGAATATTACAACTTGTTAAGATTATCACACCTATATAACTACAGAGAGCATTCAGCTGAAAACGCATACTACTGATTATTTTCAGAAAGAAAAGGTTTTATGTGAACTCACGTATCCTTAAACATCAGTGATTTGCAATTCCTGCAGCTGTAATCCACTATGAGTAATTTTTATTTACCTATATTATTTTTTTCCTTTCCCCTCGAGCCCTTTGGCAACCATTGGCCGAAAGAATAGTTTATGTGCTTTGTTTTACCTGATGATATACTGTACATTTATCCTTGGGAGGCTTCTTTGCCGAAAACAAAGTGCTCATCATCCTTTGATATATGACGAAATTATAGCATTCATATACAGATATGAAATAAAAAGAGCACTGCAATAATGCCTGATGTATGGCCGTGTGATATCCGACTGCAGAATAGACTCGTCAAGGTGAAGAAAACAAGTATGTAAGATGCTGTATTTATAGCTGAAGCGAGAGAACTGTTCTTTGGGCCAGATTAAGATGTACACGGATTTTACGATTTTTCTCATTTCCCTTTTGCATTCTTGCAAGTGTTGCATCTATGGCAAGTGTGTGTGTGAGTGTTTGTTCGTGTGCGTGTTTGTATGTGTGTGTGTGTGTGTGTTTGTTTGCGTGTGTGTGTGTGTGTGTGTGTGTGTGTATGTGTGTGTTTGTATGTGTGTGTGTGTGTTTGTATGTCTGTGTGTGTGTTTGTATGTGTGTTTGTGTGTGTTTGTATGTATGTGTGTGTATGTGTGTGTTTGTGTATGTATGTGTGTGTGTATGTGTGTGTGTAAGTGTGATTAAATGAAGAGAATTAGTAAAGAAATGATGTGTAAAGAGAGGAAATAGTCATAGAGATAGACAAACAGACAGATACATAGACAGATATAGAGACGGGGGCGGACGAAAGAAAGAGAGGGAGGTAGGGAGGATAGGTAAGGACGTCGAATTACACGCCTCTGCCAATATCATATCATCGACAGCCATTCTTCGCTAATATGTTCCCTCGTAATCCCCGCAGACCGCTATATAACATACACAGGATGTCGAAGATCCGTAATCTTCGCCTTTTCTCACCGTCGCGCTGTGATAAGGTCGGCCGCCTTCGCCTTACAAATACACATTATCACGGGTAATGTGTACTAACAGCGCGAAGGAGTCGGCGCCGCGAAGGGCCAGCCACGCAGCCGACGTCTCCAAGCTGGCCCGAGAGGTCGACCGCGGTAGCCGTCCGGATAAATCAATCACAATTATTTCAACAGATTACCATAATCGACACGAGCCCCGGGATGTGCGGTCTGATGGAGTGGGGGAGGGGGAGGAGGAGGGGAGGGGGAGGTAAGCAATAGCGCGGGTCTTTCGAGGACTGCGAATGAGGAAGGGGGAAGGAGGGGGAGTGGGTCTCCTGCAGGGCGATCTAGAGGGGTGGGGGGCTCCTGCAGGACGATTTAGAGGGGTGGGGGCTCCTGCAGGACTATCTAGAGGGGGGGGGGGGGGGCTCCTGCAGGACGATCTAGAGGGGGGGGGGGCTCCTGCAGGACGATTAAGAGGGGGGGAGGTCTCCTGCAGTGGGTAGATCGGGATGGGACGAGGCTAATCGCGACGGTGACGTGTTATCAGCAGTACGTAGGTGATCCATTAAGTCGTAAAAAAAGAGAGAAAAAAAAAGAAAATGGTGAATGGACTCCTTGACTAATAGCCACGCGCGCTGGAAGAGGAAGTCGTTCTTTTGTTAGGAGAGATA
>NC_091556.1:29540589-29550589 GCF_042767895.1 Penaeus vannamei | reverse complement strand
TTTGTACATAACCTACGTAATGGGGAGTCTACAGTCTTGTCGGTTCTTTTGATCTCGTTAAGCTTTGGTAATTCACCTTTGACTTTTAATTCTCCAGATACCATTTTAAGAAAGGGGGTTTAAAAAGATGTATCGTTCATATGCCATATATATTTCCAAACAAACAAATAAACAGAATCACAAATAATACAGGTCGCAAGATGTTTACAATTATACTGATGCGAGACTTATTGTTCTTAGGAGGGGGCGTGTCATGGACGACTATCTAGGCCGTGCGCCGTTAATTCTGTCCAGCTTTTATTGATAATTATACAGACATTAAAAAGGCCATGAAAGAAACAAAAAGGTGATTTAATAAATACGAAAAGATTCCAATACAAGAGTAATATAAATATACAAATGGCGGTCACTTACGAGGAGAGGATTCACAGTGCTCCCATGAACAAGTGCTATGGTGGAGTGACCAATTACCCCCCAGGCTATGTAGTGGGGGACCACCGCGCATGCGCAATACATAAGGGATGGTACTTACATAAGTAAATAAATAAAGTTCAATATGGTTCATTTCCTTTAAAAATAAATGTATAATGAATACATTGTAAAAGATACAATTCCTTGACAGATATATATATATATAAATAATTAAATAAATATATATATATATATATATATATATATATATATATATATATATATATATATATTATATTATATATATATATATATATATATATATATATATATATATATATATATATATATATATATATATATATAATTGGTTCTGAGGGCCTTTTCTTGATCAAGGAAGATTAGTGCTTCCGTTTCTACTTTGAGGTCTGCTTTGTTCATCCACTCCCATGATGTTACGCAATCTATTGTTCTATTATTCATATTCCTGGTGAATTGTGTTCCACACTATCTTTACTGAAATCTTCCTTCCTTCCATAGACTATGATTTTCAGAACTCCTGACACCTTGCAATGTATTTTCTCTTAAGTTTATAAGACACCGGGTTGTTCTCTTCACCTGTTATACCTTGTTTACATCCCACAAATCCTCGACTGCCCTTCGCTATTAGCTAGGGCAGTCTGTCATCATCACTGGATGGAGCGCAACATGCACGGTCAACATTTTCCTCGCCTTTCTATCTAGCATTATCCTTTGCAGGGTTTATCAAACGCAATGTTGTTCAACCAGAAGTTGATTTAAGATGTAAGCGGTTCGTGCCTTCTTGAAAGATATACCTTCCCTATCTTCATCAACTCTAATAATTTCTTTTGTTCCTCTTTACCTAAATCTGTCTTCTTGGAATTCCACTTGGAATATGTTTCAAACAGAGCCAGGGTACCTAGGGTAATAATGATAATATCTATTACTTCCATTATACCAAAAATAGCAATAATGATTAGAGAAAATGTCGGCAATAAAGGTAACGCCGATGAAAAAAAAATATGAACAAGAAAGCCAACAACAAAATTGGAGTTCATTTAAACTAACAATTATTTTCATTATTTTCCATATCCTTAACGGTACGCGGTTTAGTGAATGACCTTTGACCTTTCTGCTACCAGCACCTATTACCCCAGATGACCTTATCCATGTTGCATTTGCATGTTTTAAAAGATGCACTGTGATTTTCTTGTTTTGGCGTCACCGGCAATCATACGGTGGGGGTTACAAACATGAATCAACAACTGTGTAACACGAAAATAAGAACTAATATGTGAAACATGTCGAGGCAAATCACCTTCATTAATAGCTATATCCTTTATCAGGATTATGAGAGAGGTAGTGTGGGAGAGATTATGCGAGAAAGTAAAAGTGAGAGTAAGAGTGAGAGAGAGTGAGTGACAGACAGACAGACAGACAGACAGACACACAACACATACAGACACACAGCTACATACAAAAAGACAGAGAGAGACAGCTTAAAGGGGGAGAGAAAGGGAGATAGATACGGAGAAGGAAAGAAAGAAAAAGAGAGAGCATTGGTAAGCAATAGGATCGTATGCATGTGAAAAATTCTTTCATTAAGATTCTGACTTGCCAATTCTTCGCCCAGAAAACGTATTAGTTTTTGGACCGCTTCGCTCCCTTTGGTTAATGTATAACTCTCAGGAAACCATTTTTCTGTGTATTTTCTCAGAGAGTAATAATGATGTCAACTTTCAAATTCTCTCTCTCTCTCTCTCTCTCTCTCTCTCTCTCTCTCTCTCTCTCTCTCTCTCTCTCTCTCTCTCTCTCTCTCTCTCTCTCTCTCTCTCTTCCTTTCCCCCTCTCTCTCTCTAGTGACACTAGTGATAGCAATAAAATAATTTGCGATAGTAGTAGCGGTAACAATACCATCGTGAACAGGAACAGAAGTAACAACAATACTAGGAATAGATAGTAGTAGTAGTAGTAGTAGTAACACGGGTAGACTTATCAACATTATTATCATTAACATTACTATTGCTATCATTATTAATATTGTTTTTATCATCAGTATTATTTTTATTATCATTTCTGTTACTATCAATATAATCGTCATTATTATTACTTATTATTTTTGTTGTTATTATCATCACTTTTATTATTATTAATTTTGATATTATTATTATTGTTGTTGTTATTATCATCACTAATATTGTTATTATCATGATGATAATGATGTTGATAATTCTTATCATCATTATCATTATTACTGTTATTGATATCATTATTATTATTATTATTATTATTATTATTATTATTATTATTATTATTATTATTATTATCAGTATTATTATTGCTAGTGTTATTATTATTACTATTATTATCATTATTATTATAAACATCATTATCATTGTTATTATCAAAATTATTATTATCATTATCATTATTACTATTATTAAATTTTATCATTATTATTGTTCTTTTTATCATAATCATCATTGTTATTTATCTTATTATTACTAGCATTACCATTATTATCATTATTATCATCATTGGCATCCTCATCATCATTACCATTATTATCATAATATTTTAATTAACATCAGCATTTTTTTTGTCATAACTATTATGATTTTATTATCATCATTATTCTTGTTATTATTATCATAATCTTATTGTTATCATTATTATTATTTTTATCTTTATCATTATCGTTATCATTATTATTATTGTTATTATAATTATCATTATCATTATCCTTATCATTACCATTATCTGTCATTACAATCATTATTATTGTAGTTTCCCTTTTTTCGTTTTTCTGATGGTTAGCAGGATAACTAAAAAAAAGTTGTAAACCATTATTATTATTATTATTATTATTATTTATTTATTTATCTTTTGTTAGATGCCATTAGATTTTGAGGGCGATCTGAATATTATTTGTCCGTTGGTTAGCAGGATAACTCAGCTAGATATGAACAGGGGTGTATCTCAGCCCACCTTAGATGCCATTCGATTTTGGTGCTGATCTGGATCATAATGCAGATCCAGGTTTTTTTTATTTGAATGAATGACATTGTTTGGCAGAGGTATGCGCCCTCCGAGTTCTTCTAGTTATCATTATCATTATTATTATCATCATAATTAAAACTATTAGTAGTAGTAGTATTGTTATTATTACTACTATCATTGTAATTATCATTACTGCTACTATCATCATCATTATCATCATCATCATTTTTATTTTTTCATTATCATCATTATTATTACTTTTACAATTACTACCATTATCATTATAATCATCATTCTTATTGATTCATCATTATCAATTTTATCATTATTGTTATTGCCTCCGCGATGGAGATGATGTTTTCGGTAGCATTATTTAATTTGTTCGTTTTCTTTGTTTGTTTGTTTGTTTTTTAGTTGGTAAGCTGGATAACTCAAAAAGTTAAGAGCAGAGTTTTTATTCTTATCATAGATGTGACTTAGCCCAAGTTAGATGACATTAAATTTTGGAGCTGATGCGGACCCTGGAATATTTTATTGTATCAGTGACCCTGTTGTTTGGCGAAGATATGCGGTCTCTAAGTGCTTCTAGTTATTATTGCTATTATCATTATTACTGTTGTTATTATTTGTTATTATTATTATTATTATTATTATTATTATTATTATTATTATTATTATTATTATCATTATTACTATCATTATCACTGTTGCTATTATTTGTTATTATTATTATTATTATTATTATCACTATTATTACCATTATTATCATTATCATTATTTATTTGTTATTATTATTATTAATAATGTTATTATGGTCATTATCATTATTATTATCGTCATTATTATCATTAAAATCCTTATCATTATCATCATTCATATTGTTATCATTTCAATTGCCATGATTATCATTGTTATCATTATGATCATTGATATTATAAATATCAGCATCATCAATATTACTATTATTATCATTATCATTGTTTGTATCATCACTATTGCCATATCAATATAAGTACTATCTTTTCTATCATTATCATTATTATCAATATTATTATTGTTGTTATTGTTGTTAGTAATAGTAGTGCAATTATCATCATCATTATAATTATCTTCATTATCAATTCCCTAAAAAGACTATCATTATCGTCAAGATAGTCACAATCATCTCACCAATCGTTCCATTCAAGAAACACTAGCCATGAAGCCTTATGAAAATAACCATTAAATAAAAGAACTCAAAAAAATAAAAAAAATCATACTTTTTCCCGCTCTTCAAATACTCGCTAAATATACAATACGAACAATGGTTAAATACGCGAAGTGTTTTTCTAAGCGGAGGCGAGAAATCGGACCGACCAGTCTTTGGGTCAACACGCCGTCCGTCTTGAGCGTTTGTTCACTGTCGCTCTCGTGAACTTTGAACGTCTGGGCGGGTACCTGGGTGTGTGTCCTGTGGCTGCTGGGGGGGGAATGGCTTTGTTATTATGTGATAGATTATTGCGTTGTTGTTTTTTGTTAATATTTATTTATTTTATTACTATTGTTGTTGTTGTTGTTGTTGTTATCATTATTATTTTGATTACGGGTCAAAGGGGATTTAGAAAAGGTTGGTCATCATAAGGTGGCTGATCTATGGAAAAAAATTACCTGGGAATATATGGGTGTTGGTATTAGCAATTTGTGTATTACGAATGAATCATTTTCTTTCTATCTATCTGTTTCTCTATCTATCCCTCGCCCTCACTCTCTTCCTCTTCCCTCTCTTACCTTTCGAAACACCACCATCACCCACCAAAAGAAGAAGAAGAAGAAAAAAAAAACACAGCCAAGCACGAGTGAGTCTAAACAAGCCTCCTCCCACACGACCTCCTCAACCTCGTCCTCCTCCCACACGACCTCCTCAACCTCGTCCTCCTCCCACACGACCTCCTCAACCTCGTCCTCCTCCCACACGACCTCCTCAACCTCCTCCTCCTCCCACACGACCTCCTCAACCTCGTCCTCCTCCCACACGACCTCCTCAACCTCGTCCTCCTCCCACACGACCTCCTCAACCTCGTCCTCCTCCCACACGACCTCCTCAACCTCGTCCTCCTCCCACACGACCTCCTCAACCTCGTCCTCCTCCCACACGACCTCCTCAACCTCGTCCTCCTCCCACACGACCTCCTCAACCTCGTCCTCCTCCCACACGACCTCCTCAACCTCGTCCTCCTCCCAAACGACCTCCTCAACCTCGCCCTCCTCCCACCCGACCTCCTCAACCTCGTCCTCCTCCCACACGACCTCCTCAACCTCGTCCTCCTCCCACACGACCTCCTCAACCTCGTCCTCCTCCCAAACGACCTCCTCAACCTCGTCCTCCTCCCACACGACCTCCTCAACCTCGTCCTCCTCCCGCACGACCTCCTCAACCTCGTCCTCCTCCCACACGTCCTCCTCAACCTCGTCCTCCTCCCACACGACCTCCTCAACCTCGTCCTCCTCCCACACGACCTCCTCAACCTCGTCCTCCTCCCACATGACCTCCTCAACCTCGTCCTCCTCCCACACGACCTCCTCAACCTCGTCCTCCTCCCACACGACCTCCTCAACCTCGTCCTCCTCAACCTCGTCCTCCTCAACCTCGTCCTCCTCAACCTCGTCCTCCTCAACCTCGTCCTCCTCCCACACGACCTCCTCAACCTCGTCCTCCTCCCACACGACCTCCTCAACCTCGTCCTCCTCAACCTCGTCCTCCTCAACCTCGTCCTCCTCAACCTCGTCCTCCTCCCACACGACCTCCTCAACCTCGTCCTCCTCCCACACGACCTCCTCAACCTCGTCCTCCTCAACCTCGTCCTCCTCCCACACGACCTCCTCAACCTCCTCCACCTCCCACACGACCTCCTCAACCTCGTCCTCCTCCCACACGTCCTCCTCAACCTCGTCCTCCTCCCACAAGACCTCCTCAACCTCGTCCTCCTCCCACACGTCCTCCTCAACCTCTTCCTCCTCCCACACGACCTCCTCAACCTCGTCCTCCTCCCACACGACCTCCTCAACCTCGTCCTCCTCCCACACGACCTCCTCAACCTCGTCCTCCTCCCACACGACCTCCTCAACGTCGTCCTCCTCCCCCACGACCTCCTGAACCTCGTCCTCCTTCCACACGACCTCCTCAATCTCGTCCTCCTCCCACACGACCTCCTCAACCTCGTCCTCCTCCCACACGTCCTCCTCAACCTCTTCCTCCTCCCACACGACCTCCTCAACCTCGTCCTCCTCCCACACGTCCTCCTTAACCTCTTCCTCCTCCCACACGACCTCCTCAACCTCGTCCTCCTCCCACACGACCTCCTCAACTTCGTCCTCCTCCCACACGACCTCCTCAACCTCGTCCTCCTCCCACACGACCTCCTCAACCTCGTCCTCCTCCCTCACGACCTCCTCAACCTCCTCCTCCTCCTCACCACTCGTCCACCTCAACCTCGTCCTCCTCCCTCGACCTCCTCAACCTCCTCCTCCGCCCACCCGCCCTCCTCAACCTCGTCCTCCTCCCCCACGACCTCCCCAACCTCGTCCTCCTCCCACTCGACCTCCTCAACCTCGTCCTCCTCCCGCACGACCTCCTCAACCTCGTCCTCCTCCCACACGACCTCCTCAACCTCGTCCTCCTCCCACACGACCTCCTCAACCTCGTCCTCCTCCCACACGACCTCCTCAACCTCGTCCTCCTCCCACACGACCTCCTCAACCTCGTCCTCCTCCCACACGACCTCCTCAACCTCGTCCTCCTCCCACACGACTTCCTCAACCTCGTCCTCCTCCCACATGACCTCCTCAACCTCGTCCTCCTCCCACACGACCTCCTCAACCTCGTCCTCCTCCCACACGACCTCCTCAACCTCGTCCTCCTCAACCTCGTCCTCCTCCCACACGACCTCCTCAACCTCGTCCTCCTCCCACACGACCTCCTCAACCTCGTCCTCCTCAACCTCGTCCTCCTCCCACACGACCTCCTCAACCTCGTCCTCCTCAACCTCGTCCTCCTCAACCTCGTCCTCCTCCCACACGACCTCCTCAACCTCGTCCTCCTCCCACACGACCTCCTCAACCTCGTCCTCCTCCCACACGACCTCCTCAACCTCGTCCTCCTCCCACACGACCTCCTCAACCTCGTCCTCCTCCCACACGTCCTCCTCCCACACGACCTCCTCAACCTCGTCCTCCTCCCACACGACCTCCTCAACCTCGTCCTCCTCCCACACGACCTCCTCAACCTCGTCCTCCTCCCACACGACCTCCTCAACCTCGTCCTCCTCCCACACGACCTCCTCAACCTCGTCCTCCTCCCACACGACCTCCTCAACCTCATCCTCCTCCCACACGACCTCCTCAACCTCGTCCTCCTCCCACACGACCTCCTCAACCTCGTCCTCCTCCCACACGACCTCCTCAACCTCGTCCTTCTCGAGCCACGCGAGAACGGCGACTCCCTCCATCACTCGCATGGCCCGCGACTCGCATCCGCCGTCTTCGAAGCGCATTACGAGACCCGACTCCGAAGCGCGACTCGTAAAGCAGTCATCCCGAGCGCAAGCGGCTGGAGGGGAGGCCGGCGTTTTTCTTCCTCGGCTGTGGTTGGGCTGAGGGGATGAAAGGGGGGGTTGGGAGAGGGAGAGGGGAAGCGGGAAGAGAGAGGGGAAGGTGAGACAGAGGGGGGAAGGTAGTAGGGAGGGAGAGAAGAACGGGGAGGAGAGAGAGGGAGGGGGGAAGGCGGAAAGAGAGAGAGAGGGGGAAAGGAGAGAGAGAGAGAGAGAGAGAGAGAGAGAGGGAGAGAGGGAGAGGAGGAAGAGAGCGAGGGAGAGAGGGAGAGGAGGAAGAGAGAGAGAGAGAGAGAATGAGAGAGAGAGAGAGAATGAAAATGAGATAGCAAGATTGTGAGAGAGAGAACGAAGAAAAGATAGATAAAAAAGACTTTTCATCCAAGGTCCCTGAAATAACAACACAGGCTTTCGACATCCAAAGCTAATCACCATAACCACCCCTCGGTAAAAAAAAAAAAAAAAAAAAAAATGGAATGGAATAATAACGGGAATGGATAAAGCAGTAAATAAGCATCTTATTATCCCAGCGCTCCTCTCGCCGTGATAGGCGGCGGCATCTCCCTCGGTGTGAGTGACGGGCCCCGAATTACCGTCACACTATCACGCCGGAACACTATCATTGCACGGGCCTCATCTACGGTCCGTCACGCAGGGTGTCCGAGGAGGCCCACGGGCGGCGTCTATGGAGAATAATCACTCTTTCAAATTGTGGCGTTTGGCCTTTTAATTTTCTTTTCCTTTTTTTTTCTTTTCCTGTGGTATTTGTCCTTGAGAGTTTTCTGTTAAATAGGTGCATTATTTAAACAGAGGAAGGGGATTTCCATTAGTGGAGAGGATGAATGGGAAACTGGTTTGAATTCTTCGTGCTTTTTTAATATATATATATATTTTTTAGTTTTTTTTTCTGGTTGTTTGTTTTTGGTTTACGTTAACATAATTCAAAAGCTTAAGGTTCAACAAAGGAGTTCACATTTAATATATTCTAAAAAGGATTTATTTAATAATACACTTGAAATTCATGCTTTCCACCAAGTGTTCTCACATAGTAGTAAAGATCAAACGATTCCTTTTCCACTGTTCTTTTCAATACGAATTGGATCACTAACAAAAATATCAGCCCTTACAAGACCAGACGAGTCATGTCTCTGTCCTCTTCAACACGCGCTCACACACAGTCCCATTTGCAGTTCATTGTCAGACAGTGTTATAACCCCATTATTTAACAGGCTTGTCTCAACCTTGCCAGAGCCGCCTGTAACTCCTATACACAGATCAGCTCCCATCTGACAAGCGACAAGCAGTGGACATCTAGAAGGAAAGTGTTTCTAGTATTTATCTTTGCATAAATAAGCATTGCTCACGGATGTTCAATTCGTTTTGTGAATAATGCATAGACGGAGATTGCAGTATATTTCTTGTGATCTATGTAGTCCAGGTGATCTATGTAGGGATGGTTAAAATTATTTATCATGTAATGCGCTTAAGCAAAGATCGAAAGACTGTGGTATTTCATTCCTCCCCCTCTTCCTTCTTTGAAATCTCTTTGACTACAAAGACTTGAAGAATGCTCGATGAGAAGACAAATCTGTTCGGAGGCTTATCAGTTGAGCGACTCCAAACCGAACTTGAAGTCATCGCGTGAAGTTGTTTTGACACTTGTAAAAGACTTGGGACACTCCGAGCTTCTTTATTCCGTTCTGGCCAACTTGTCAGCTCCTCGTTCCGATCAGCTGATATGTGAGCTTGGGAATGTGGGAGGAGAGAGAGAGAGAGAGAGAGAGAGAGAGAGAGAGAGAGAACGAGAGTGAGAGAGAGAGAACGAGAGTGAGAGAGAGAACGAGAGAGAGAGAGAGAGAGAGACAGACGAACAGACAGAGAGAGAGAAAGAGAGAGTGAGAGACAGACAAACGAACAGACAGAGAGACAGACAGATAGCAGACAGAGAGAGAGAGAGAGAGAGAGAGAGAGAGAGAGAGAGA
>NC_091556.1:29530589-29533089 GCF_042767895.1 Penaeus vannamei | reverse complement strand
CAATTTTGACCCTTTTTATCCATCCGTTACAGATCATTACAGCAGTTCATGGCCCACGTACTAGAATGATCCTGAAACAAATAAAAAAGGCAGAATAAGAGTGTATGACACACTTTTTCCATTCAAATACATCCCGACGTAATGGTTCAATGGTAGTTTTATTTTCTCTTTATATAATTCAGCTTTCGTCTTCAGCTGGCATATTTTCCCAGACTAATTGAGTTTGCAAGTGTGCAGGAATTACGGTTTTACGGTTACATACAGTCCATGTATTCTCTAGGCAAACACACACACACACACACACACACACACACACACACACACACACACACACACACACACACACACACACACACACACACACACACACACACACACACACACACACACACATACACACACACACACACACACACACACACATACACACACACACACACACACACACACACACACAAACATAAACATATAAACATAGATATACATATATATGTATATATATATATATATATATATATATATATATATATATATATATATATATATATATATATATATCACAACCTTTGATTTGCGTCAGCGTAACAGTCCCCTTAGCCAGTAATAAAATTACTGTATTGGTAAAAAATATATATATATGTCCACTTATGAATGACTATACGTTATTTTTCTTTTACTTTTTTAATAAGTGAACTTAAAAATCTCTTAAAATGAACAGAAAATAGAACAGACTCACTAATTCCATAAGGATACACCTCTATCTTACTCTCCTTCTTCTCTGGTTATCTTTACACTCATTACTTCAAGGACTGTCCTGTTTAACATTATGCTTTCATTTTTTCTCCTATCCTCTTCCTCTATTTTCCCACAATATTCTATTTACACTATACATCCACATTTTCCTACGTATCCCCTCCTTCTCCCACATTCTTTCCCTTCTTTCCTCCAATCTTTATTCAAACTTCTTTCGTTCCACACACACTACCGACGCCATGGGGGGGAGGGGGGGCCGAGAGGGGGGAGGGGGTGGCGGCGCCTGGTCTGGGAAGGGCAAACAAGCGTCTACGGCGTCACGGGACACTGGCAACACTGCTCGGAAGCCACACAATAATTTCTACTTTTTATTTCATCTTTTCCTTTTCCTTTTCGCTTCTCCTTTTCTTTGTTTGGGGCATATGTTTGGGAGAGATCCAGCTTAGGTATTTTGTGAGCATCCTAGTCTAAATCGTGTTGTCTTGAAACGTCAACACGGTGTGCCGAGAATGTAAATTTTTGTTATCATTTCTTAGACGAGTCGATTGATAACGCTGTTCAGTCTTATTCATGTAGGTATTTATCGATTGATTTGCCTTTCTATATACATACATTTTTATCGTAAGTGAGTGTATGTGTGTGCGTTTGAGTGAGTGTGTGGGTGCGTGCGTGCGTGCGCGTTGTTGAATGTATATATACAACCGACGAAATCACCTATGAGAGTATAATGATCATAGCTTTGTACAGACGAAAGCCGTTTCCATGTGGACAAAATGCATTTGCGTGTTTGGATTCCTGTTTAATATTTATTTGCTATTACCATCTACAGATTACCACGATCGCGTCATATCTACAAAGACGTCCTTACAATTTAGAGAGAGCATACGTGATGCTAATGAAGAATCAGTTGTGATTCGGTGAATACCTCCTTCATTATTCAGACTCGTGTTTGCTTCGAATATATCAATATGCAAATGACGGAAGTTCCCTCCATTAATCATTGCTGAATGGAACTATCACCGACAGACTCGTGTAAATAGTGTTCCCTTTAATTACAAGATTCTGTCCTCTGTCAACGTGTTTTGTTTACCTTCCGTCCTTCTGAAGGAGCGATGGACAGCGAGGGAGGAGGGAGTTCCTGGCCCAGATGTCAGTACACACCCCTCCCTCCACCCCCACTCCCCACGCCCCTCCCTCCACCCCCACTCCCCACACCCCTCCCTCCACCCCCACTCCCCACGCCCCTCCCTCCACCCCCACTCCCCACACTCCGGTAACCCAAGCTCGTACCGGGAGGAGAAGGACACAGGCATAGGGTGGTCCTTATTGACTTTCTTCATGCACTTGAGCCTCTCAAATATTGCTTCTGAGTACCTCGGACGAGACAAAAATGATGACCTTAGCCTATCAAGTGGCCGGGTGGCTGGCGGAGTACTGCTGGTGGCTGGAGCGTGTTTGCGAAGATGACGCTGGCAAGCAAGAAGCGACGCAGGGGCAGGGGGGGAGGGGGGTATTACTGTTGCTATGTGGGGCTTGGGCAGATTGCGTCATGTGCATCACTGGGCTTGCATTCAGTTTTGCGCAAGTAGGCTTCGTCCATACAAGAGCACACGCATAGAAGGATATATATATACGTAGATGGATACAGAAATGTAGATAAGGAGATGGATGCAGAAATAGGTACGAAGATAGGCCCATATATAGGTAAATAGATAGATTGGGATAACATATAAACAAAAAGTGAAAT
>NC_091556.1:29503089-29505589 GCF_042767895.1 Penaeus vannamei | reverse complement strand
TCACGCATTCTTTTTTTGAGAAGCTTTATCACCAATTTATTACAAATTTCATTATAATACTCCCCAATGTCTCCTTTACTTATATCCACGAGGGAGTGAGATTAGATGGCCATTAAACCACGGGGATATTCAATGATGCATGAAATACCACTAATACACACGTAAGAGGCTCGATAAAACCGGCACCGTCAACGCACGTCTCTGTAATAGGTTGGGTAGTGTTGCAAAACCCAATTTAAGAGTGAAACCCTCGTGCGATAGCGGGCTCAGACCTGCGGTTAATGTGTGTCGGCGAAAACCTTTCGCTTGACAATGATAAAACGGTAGTTGCATCACGTCTTTCTCGCCGGTATGTGTGTGGAAGGGGGGGGGGTGAGCAGGGAGCAGGTTTCAGGAGGAAGGAAAAGGGTAGACACACATGTATGTAGAGAGGAAGAGAAATTGAGAGAGAAAAGGGGAAGAGGAGAGAGAGAGAGAGAGAAAGAGAGAGAGAGAGAGAGAGAGAGAGAGAGAGAGAGAGAGAGAGAGAGAGAGAGAGAGAGAGAGAGAGAGAGAGAGATAAAGAGAGAGAGAGAGAGAGAATAAAAATGATCCTTAACCAACGCTTTTCAATAAATGAATAACTTAAAAAGCAATGGATGAACAAACTAATCAAAACAACCATCTCAGAAACCCGTAACAGATTGAAAGATGGAGAGGAAATGCAACCTCAGACACATACAGATATAAGAAACTCCCACGAAATCAGAAGCAAACGAGCAAGCAAATGGAAAACGAGGCTACATGATATTAATGCCAGAAACTCCACCTGGCAAGGGAATTTTAGAAGGTCTTTATCGGTTATTGACCTGTCAATTAATGGTGTCGTTTTATGGTATCCCGCTGATAAAATTTATCATCAGGCGTCTGTAACGCGAGTGGCAGAAGTGATAAACTGTGTCTATATAGCATAATAATTCTAGCCTCAGCAGGAGGGCGATTTGCAGTCGGCGTGTAATTTCCTCCAACCAATAAGGAGGGTATGGAGGGTATGAAGAAATCGGGCATCGATAAAAAGGCCCCGGTGTAGATTGAATGGAGATGGTTTGATCGGAGAGATTAATAAAAATGACGAATTTTCCTAGGTTTGTGTGTGTCTGTTTGCACTGCAGTATTCGTGAGCGATCGGCACAAAGTATCTAGTTTTCCCGCAGATGTAATGCGATTTTGATATCTATAATGTACAAGGTACAAAATATTTTCCCATCATGGAAAAATGGGCAAAATATGAATGAATCGAAAAATTCAAAAGGGAAATGAGAATTACAAAGGAAAGGAAGAATGAAGAACAGAAAGATGATAACAGAGAACAAAAGAACTAAAATACAGACAGGCTGGAGATGAAAAAAAGAAATATACAATATACACTTCAAAAATTCAGTGAAGTAAAACCCATTCCCATCCCAGCTCTCCAACCCTCCATCATGCACGAACAAAACATGCACGTTCTCTCCTAAGACGAACGCAAGCCAAGAAACGGCACAGCACATGTTCTTCGGCCTAATGATAACAGGGAACTTACACCCAATGACAGGGAATCAGGGTGTAATTAGAGAGCAGGGAGTATAGCTTGGTCCCCCCGCCCTCGTGAGTGATGGCGAACGCTCTCTGATCAGGCGCTCTTTATTTGGCTGATAACACTCGAATGTGGAGGAGCAGATACGAGGGCGAGGGGGGAGAGGCTATCGTGGGGTGCTTCTTTGCCTTCTTTATCCTTCTTTTTCTATCTCTCTTCTCCCCCCCCCCCCCCCCACCCTCTCTCTCTCTCTCTCTGTATCGGTCTCTCTCTCTCTCTCTCTCTCTCTCTCTCTCTCTCTCTCTATCTATCTATCTATCTATCTATCTATCTCTCTATCTCTCACTCCGTCACTCTCTCTCTCTCTCTCCGTCTCTCTTGATTTTTTTTTTTTTTTTTTTGGCTTCCTCTCTTTCTTCTGCTGATTTATTTCCCTTCTTCTTTCCTTCATTATCTTCTCTTGGTCTTGGAATTTTTATTTTCTTATGTCCAGAATGATGACATAATATAATAATCCTTTTCCAATTGAATCTTATTCTTTTGCTTCTTCTTTTCTGTTAAGTTTCTGTTTGTTTGCATTTATTTTTCTTTTATGCCGTTTTTTGTTTTATTTTCCCTCTTTCATAATTTTCTTCAGCTTTTCTTCTTTGTCTTGTTGTAGTTATTGTTCTTTCCTCTTGCTCTCGTTCTTTATCTACTCGATTTTTTTCTCGATTTCCTTATTTCTTTTTTTCTTGTTCTTTTATTATCGTCGTTCTTAATGTTTCGCATTATCTTTTTTTCTCCTGTTTTTCTCGCTTTCCTTTATTCTCTTTCTACTTTGCTCTTTCTTCCACTTCTTCAGTATCTTCAACTTATCAATCCCTCCTCCTTATCCTCCTCCTTCTTCTTCTGCTTTTCCTTCTTATTCTCCTCCTCCTTCTTCTTTTTCTTATTATTATTCTT
>NC_091556.1:29443089-29450589 GCF_042767895.1 Penaeus vannamei | reverse complement strand
AGTTTAAAACACATTAATAAATTGTCATAGTTTTAATATTCTATGAAAATAAATATATTCTTATGTACAAATCTAGGAAATATAACAGCAGACTTCAGTTATGCAATATATGTAGCAATAGCTACCGTGAGAACACTGTATCAGGAAAGATGAACCCTACCCTGCTTTTCCGTGTTAAAAGCGGGGTATCCTGTGATTGTGAGAAACGCCCTTTGTTTCGCTTATTATCATGTCCTATCCATCATATAGCTATTAGCATAACAATTTGTGAAAATGTAATCTTACGTCAACCGCAAGATTGCTCTTTACGCCTAATAGTTGGCCGTTCCACTTTCTTCCATGTTATTAACAGCTGCATTGAATCATTTATATGGAATGACCCTAAAAAGAACCAGAAGTATATATTTGAGTCTTTTAATATCCATTTTGAAACAAAACTTTCTACCTTCAACAGTAGGAAGCCGTCACTGGTAAGATGGATCATCCCCATCTCGTCAATACTTCTCGACTCTTTACGAAATTGCAGAAATCTTAAGTACTAAATGTGTGAACTTTGGTATCAATAACATTCTTGCTAATCAGAATCAAAATCAGCAAAGCAATTTCTGAAGAAAGAATGCTCTATTAAATAAGAAAGAATATTAATGCGTGTTGCTTCTAGGAGGATCTGCCTGATACAGCGGTCTGAAATCCGTGCGAACTCTCCGGTATTCTAACGCCTGGAGTGTGTTGAACGTTGGGAATTTGCCACAGTTGCCAGTATGCGACGCCGGGCCGTAAGCCGCGTAGCAGTGGGTGGGCGCTACGTCACACGGTCGCTCATACTGCTCTGATTCGTCCATGTTATCGTATTTTGACGTCGACAGCGGAGACCCCTTCTCGAGGTAGCTCTTTCTTCCCCTCGACAAGTCACCCAAGTCAAAATCCCGCGGCGGAGGACAGGCTGGCGGGGGAGGCAGGAAGTCTGTCCAATTCACCTGCACTCCGGAGTCGTCACTCTGATGGATCCAAGGACTCCGATATCCCGAGCCTTGCGAGGAGGAGGCCAACAGAGCCGTGGTAGCGTAAGGCTCTGTCGTTTCGTGGATTTTCTGGATCCTGGGCTCTGCATATTCATATTCCGGATGCAGTAGTTTCTTGGAGGACGCGTTGATCTCTCTGTCGTAGTCGGAAGGTCGCCACAGCTTCTGTTCGCTGTACATGTTGATAGAGTGATGGGCAGAGTAGAGGGACGCATCCTGGTATATGGACGGAGTGTGAGATGGGTTAGAGGCCGCGGACTTTCCTCGCAGGTGGCGTACATAGAACAAAGTGGCAATTGACATCAGCAACACCGCAGGTATCAGCAAGTAAATCAGCCAGGCAGGCTGCGGCGGTGAGTATAATACAGAGGGTGAGCTGTCATCGTTGTTTTGGCGACGAGGGTGAATGTGCGAGAGCCCAGTGTCCATCAGCACTGGCGAGGTGAAGGGGCCAGGTCCGACCTCGGTAAGAGCGGCGACCCGGACGGCGTAGAGACGACCCGGCATCAAGCCATCGGCTTCGAGCCAGGGGTTGGCCACCGTCTCTATGGTGCGGCTGCCGTTGTAGTTGAAGGAGACCTGGTAGCCAACGACTTCGCCTCGAGCCTCCTCGGGCGTCAGAGTCGACCATGTGATAAGGACAGTTCCTTCCTCGCGGGTCTTCACGCGCACGTCCTTAGGAGCAACCAGTGGAACTATGGAATAAAACAAGAAAGGGTTTAGAAAATGGATAACGCCGAAAACGAGAAATTATATAGAATGACTTTAACTTCCGGGTAATTACAAAATAAAATAAACAAACAATAATACTCACCATCTTGTGGAGTTCTGAGCGACATGGAGTTGGATGGCGTGCCCTCGACGCTGTGCCAGAAGGGGACGAGGAAGAAGGTGTAGTGGGAGTTGGGATGAAGTTCGTGCAGGAGGTGGGAGGACGACGACGTGCCGAGCACGGTGGCCACCTGCACGGCGCCCGAGTCGCTGACGGCGTAGACGAGCACGCCCTCGACGGCCTCGTCCGCCAGCGCGAGGAACTCCCAGCCGAGAAGGACGCTGTCGGGGGCGGTGGCTGTGGCGTCGGTGAGCGTGACGGCGGGGCGCGAGAGGCGGCGGCGGACGTGACGGACCTCGTCCTCCGTGAGACTCGGGTCGCGGGGAGAGCGGGTCGTGACCGGGTCGGACCAGGGACTCGGGAACGACGCCCCTCGCGAGTCGACGGCACGGACCAGGAAGGTGTAGGTGTGGCCAGGCGTCAGCCCGCCCACCACGCACGACTCCTGCGAGATGAGGGCGTCCGCCACCCGCCACTCCTCCCAGCCCTGGCGCCAGAACTCCACCGTGTACGTCTGGTCGGACCCTCCGCCCATCTGGGAGTTGGGCAGCCAGCTCAGGTGCACAGCGGTCTGGTTGACGGCCATGAGGCGCGGCTTGGACGGCGGCGCCGGCAGCAGGAACGGCCCCGCGTCCTGGGCGCCGTCCTCCACCCGCAGGACCGCCGCCTGCTCCACGCTGCCGGTGTCCGCGTTGATGTGGCAGCTGTAGATGCCGGCGTCGTCGGCCCGGACGTCCTTCAGAATGAGGGCGCCGTTGGCCGGGAGGGACACTCGGCCGCCGTTGCCGCCCTCGTTGAGCTCTCGGGTGGGGAGGTGGGCGGCCGGGCGGTACTTCCAGGAGATGGAGGGCGAGGCGGCCTCACTCACGGCCTCGCAGGGGAAGGTAGCAGCGCCCCCGGGGGACACCGTGAGGTCCTGGGGTCCTACGCCGATCACAGGAGGGGGATACGCCGCCACGACCACCACCTCCGAGCGGGCGCTGACGCCGCCGCCGCTGCTGACGCCCCAGCAGTAGTAGGCTCCGCTGTCGTGCGTGCTGACGTCGCCGAGCAGGAGAGTCTGGCCCTGGTCGGCGACGGAGGCGTGGCCGCTGCTCTGGCCGGCGGCGAGCAGAGCTGTCCTGTCCTGGGTGGGAAGGCGCCACAGCAGGAGGGGCTTGGGGTCGCCCTCGACCTTGCACGAGAGCCTGGCGCTCTGGCCAGCCACCACCTGGACGTCCTGCGGCCGCTGAGCGAACTCGGGGGCGTCGATCACGGTGAGAGTGGCCCGGGCCGCGGCGATCCCCGCCTCGCTCTCCACCTCGCACACGTACACGCCGGAGTCAGCAGCCGCCACGTGGTCCAGCACCAGCCGTTGGTCCTCGATCATAGCGCGGCCGAGCGGCATCTTGCCGTCGAGACGCCGCCAGGTGACCGTGGGCGTGGGCGAGCCTCGGGCGCGGCACGCCAGCTCCACCACCACGCCCGACGCGACGGTCACGTTCGCCGGACGCTCCTCGAACCAGGGCGGCGCTGCGGGGGAGAGAGCTCCGTTAGGGCTGAGGACGAAGGCTTTAGGGACAAGTGGATATGCTCACAGGTATTCAACGTATCTCAGGGAACGGGAAGGCACTTACTCATGATGGTGAGCTTGGTGGGCGTGGACTCCCGGGCGCCCGCGGCGTTGCGGGCGCGACACACGTAGGAGGCCGAGTCCTCCTCGACGGCCTGACTGATGACGAGATCGCCCGCCTGAGACACGGAGATCCGACTGGAGTTGGTGACCTCGTGGGAGTCCCTGAGCCAGGTGACCTCGGGGGGCGGAGAGCCCTTGGGCGGGCGGCACGGCAGCACGACAGAGTCCCCGACGCGCGCCCTCACCACGGGGTCGGCCTGGCTCTGGAAGTCGTAGGCGAGCGTGGCCACGGTGAGGGTGGCGTTGTGGGAGCGCGTGGCGCCGTGGCTGTTGGAGGCCACGCACCAGTAGGTGCCGGCGTCGCTGTCCCTCTTGGAGGTGGCCACGCGCAGGAAGAAGAGCGAGCCCGACGGCAGCAGGACGCGGTGGGAGCGCGGGTCCTCCGCCGCCGTCTTCACCTCCTCGCCGTCGCGGTACCAGCGGATGCGGCTGGCTCCGGAGGCGGCGCAGTTGAGGGTGGCGGGGTCGTTGCGCCGCGCCACCACGCTGCTCGGGTGCTCCTTGATCACGGGTGGGCCTCCTGCGCAAGGAAGAACATAATGCGTTAGAACAGAAGCCAGGGTTACGCAATAAAGATTAAAAAAAATTGGTTATGTACTTGAAGGGTTTGTGCATCACAGGCATATAACCAAAATTTAGGACCTACATAAGAAAATCATGCAAGGCGCAATATTCCCGAAGTCACACCTCCCTCCACAAGAAGCAAGCGGCAAAAGCCTTTCCACACCCGGAAACTTCACAAGACATTATGCCGTTGGTTAAACGCCTTGGCAGCTTATGAAAGACTGACATTGTTCAATATCAACACGTGTTGCAACATTGCAAGTCTTCTGTGGAGCTATACTTCCCATTTACAGGTTTTATTCACTTATTCGAAATTAGCATTTGCTTATCAGATATAAAGGCACATAAATAACTCACAAAGAGGATAAAACATAAAACTGAAAAAAAATCAAAACAATAAGAACTCCATGTATCCTTCTAATAAAGATCATTTCCCTCCACACATCAAAGCCAGCCTTTAACCTCCAAACAAATGAATAAACTGCACGCACACCAAAATAAATAGCAAACATTTACAGTCATTAATACAGATTGCTTTTAAAAACCGACAGCGATCAACCCTCCAAGTTGTTTCACAAATTGGTCATATATCGGTAATTGGTGTAATGATACGCATTTGAGGGGGACACAAAAGTAAAGCTATTACGCTGTGCAGTGGCAAGGAGGCAGTAAAAGGAACGTAATGGAAGCCAAGACCTTGTAGAACCCGTTGTTAACTCCTTCCTTTTGTGAGAAAATGGATCTTAAGTTATTGCGCAACTTATAAAAACATGGGTTATTAATCCGTTATTTATTTCTGCACGGGCTGTAATCGCTTCCTTTGTGTTGGCTTTGTATCATACTTCTTATTCAATAAAGTCCCTGGCTTGGAAGACGGTAAAGACGCGTTTGTAACTTTAATGCGGAGAACGACGATGGTGGGGAGAGAAAGGAGAAGAAATACTTGGAGATAAAGAACAAGAGAAGAGAATGGACCAGGAAAGAGTGAGGGAGTGGGAGAATAAGAGTATGAGAGAGAGAGAGAGAGAGAGAGAGAGAGAGAGAGAGAGAGAGAGAGAGAGAGAGAGAGAGAGAGAGAGAGAGAGAGAAAGAGAGAGAGAGAGAGGGGGGGGGAGGAGAGGGGAGAGGGAGAGGGAGAGGGAGAGGGAGAGGGAGAGAGAGAGAGGGGAGAGAGAGAGAGAGAGAGAGAGAGAGAGAGAGAGAGAGAGAGAGAGAGAGAGAGAGAGAGAGAGAGAGAGAGAGAGAGAGAGAGAGAGAGAGAGAAGAGAAGGAAAGAGATTGATCCAAGACCACAAGAAAAGAGAAAGCATTAGATGAAGACATGATAGAACTTCTTCACCCCCCCCCCCCCCCCCAATCAACATACAAAATAACACGCTACCGAAAACCACCGAACGACGCACAAAAAGAAAGAAAAAAAAATCCAAATTAACATCTAAAAAAACGTGGCAACGACCTCCGCCTCTCTAAACAGGACGACCAGACGACGACGAATCAGAACCACCTCGCACCCAAGCCGCAGAACTTCCCACGGCAATCATTTTCAGCCTCTTCCAGCCCAAAGGAAGCTGTACCTTATGAGATTGTTCACACCTGAACACGTGTGGGAAAGATGTCGCTGCGGGACAGGGACAGAGAACACAATCTGAACAAGTAGGAAAAAAATTAGAGAGTGGTCACTAACCACAGTCGGAACATCCTTCCTGCTGAGGGTTTCGAGCAATTGCAAAAGGCAAGGGAGTGTGAAGTTGCATTTCGACCCAAGGGAGAGACTGTGATCATATGAGCAAAAGAACAAAATCATACAACATAATGTGCATGATTCTAGTTTGCACTTTTCATGAGAGACAGAGAAAGATGGGAAAGAAGAAGAAATTGGATGACTAAGAGAAAGGGAGAGGGAGGCAAATTGAGAGAGAGAGAGAGAGAGAGAGAGAGAGAGAGAGAGAGAGAGAGAGAGAGAGAGAGAGAGAGAGAGAGAGAGAGAGAGAGAGAGAGAGAGAGAGAGAGAGAGAGACGGACAAGAGAAAGAGATAGACAGATAGAGAGAGACAGAAGTTCCATCAGAAAAAACGGACATACAGAGACAGAGAGAGATAGCCAGACAGACAGGCAGACACAGAGACGCAGAGAGGAGCGGGAGTGAAACGGAATTCCGAGACACGGCCTTCGCTAATCCTATGGGATCAGCTGACATGAGTGTACATGACCTCCGAACTTCACTCTATTTCCCAACTTCATGAACATCTAACTTCGACAGGAAGGAAATTTTTGTTCTCTTTTTATCTTTTCTTTCTTGCCAATTAGGTTTTCGGTAACGCAAAGAACTTAATTAGGCTATTAGGTTAACCGCAACATCCACTTATAACATGAAACCGTTTAATTATTTTTTTCGGGTGATTTTTAGCATTTAGGTCGGAAATGAAAAGAGGTTTTGCGTTAAGCCTGAAAATTAGCTGCTTGGAAATACCTTTAGTGGAAAATTTGGGAGAAGAAATAGTTGAAACATTTACCGTCATTTTGGTATGTTGAGATTTCCACTTTTGGATTTATCTCTCGTCTCCTTCGTCTTGTAATTTTAGTTTTGTTTTTTCCTTCTTCGTAACTTTTATTAAACATGAAAACGGGGTGACTGAAAAATCTGTTTGTGAATTATATAGTAATGTCAATAGTTTATATTTATTTCTTTAATCAATTTTACCATATTTCTTTAGAAAAAATAGGTGATAAATAGGAAAGAATTTATCTAAAATGTATAACAATTTACGCTTTATTTTCATTATAATCATTCGAATAAAGCATTAATATAATTGTCATCATAACCCCCTAATGGTACAAATCGTGCCAAGGTAAAAGAGTATGTCATACGTACCAATAGTGCGACATGGAAACTTTTGGGAACCGAATGTGGGAGGTCTCTTCCCGTAGACTTTCGCCTTTCTTGCTATCGTCTCACTCAACAGTATAGACTAGGCAGTATTTTTTGTATTGTTTACATGCATTTCTACCTTTTTCAATAAATCTGCACTGTATAATGGTGACAATCAGGCGTTAAAAATGATAATCCGCATCTTAACAGTATTTTCTGACCTTCTCAGATAACACCACACGGAGCACCAGTACTCGCCCGACGATGCCGTAACCCAAAACCTATTCGCTCGTCGCACAATGAAATTATCTTCCCCATTTCCAGCATTTTTGTCTCCCCCTTCACAATTTCCTCTCCCGCGTAGGGCATGACAACAGGCCGGAAGCAAGGACTTTTAGAAGCGAGGGGGAGGGGAAGAGGGAAGAGGAGAGGGGAGGGGAGAGGCGAGGGAGAGGAGGACGACGACACAGCGTCAGCAAGGGACTCCTCTTCCTCTCCCCTTCCCTTTCCCCCCCTCCCTTCCCACGTCTCAGCTGAC
>NC_091556.1:29415589-29423089 GCF_042767895.1 Penaeus vannamei | reverse complement strand
ATCATTATTCTGGTATTATTGTTATTATTGTTATCATTATCAGTATTATTACTATTATTATTGCTACATTATTATTATCATCGTTATCATTATCATTGTTATCATCATAATTATCATTATTATCATCATAATTATCATTGTTATCATCATAATTATGATTATCATAACTGTTGTTATTATTATTGTTATTGCCATTGTCTTTACTATAACAAGTAATACTATAACTATTATTCGCATCAATAATCGTATTAATAAATATGTCTGTATGTTTCTATGAAATACAATATTCTTAATTGCGGTATGAATATCCATATGCACACTAAAGATAAGAAATAGCACTTACCTTAAGCACCACTCCCTGTTTGTACATTTCACCTTTCTCTCTCTCTCTCTTCTCTTTTTCTCTCTCTATCCCTCTCTTTCTATCTATCTATTTGTGTGTGTGCGTTTCTCTCTCTCTCTCTTTCTATATATCTATCTATCTGTGTGTGTGCGTTTCTCTCTCTTGCTCTCTCTCTCTCTCTCCTCGTCCACTTCACAATGACACATGTTTCTTCTCTTCTTGAATTTCCTTATATTTACGGTACCTCCGTCAGCCAGGGGCGCTCTAATTAACATAACACGGAATTCTCGGCCATATTCCCCTCTGGCGTAGGGTCGGTCCGAGGGCCCAAGGAGCTTCAGTTAAATAAACACAAGAGCGCAGTCGCCTTATTTACAACTTCCGCCACCTAGAGGGCCGGGGCGTATTTACTGGCAATCGGCAAGGCTTTTAGGGAAACCCATTAATGACTCTGGCGGATTTGTAAGGTCACACTGCTGTTTATTCTCCTCGGCCGAACGCTTCTGTTACCCGAGGTCGCTTCTCCTTTTCGCAAACATCCCCGCAGCGGCGCCTTCTGTCACTCCATCATGGACTTCTAGCAGCTCGTTGGGATAAGGGCGCCATTAAAGTTTCTCCTTAATGCGACCCGACTTTAGGTATCATTAATATGGTAGGAGGACTTTGTTTACGGCGTGGCTTTGTCTTATTCGGCGATGCCTATAATGAGGATAATGCTGGTGGGTCAATTTTACTTAAGTAATGGAGGAGACAGGTGAATTATCAATTGCTATAAAAAGTGCAAATATGTTGTTTCTCTGTTTAGCGCATCCAAATTTCTGCCAATTTTCATCTTTCTTCATCGTTTTGTTATATTTTTTTCTAACACAGTCTGCCATCTAGAAGAGAATTTATGCACTGAAGGAGAAGATTAGTAAACGAATTTGCATTGGGAATCGGCTCCTACTAATATTAAAGACACTGGCACCGACAGAGTAAAGGGAGGAGCTTCAGACACGCACACGAGAGCCGGTCGTGTCATTAAGAGATGCTCTGTACGTAAACACGAGGATTACTATCATTTGGCGAGCGAAAACAAGTGTAAACTCAAAGGTAATTAATCGGCCGAAGGTGATTTTGACATGTAACATAATCTTATATCATTATGAGATGAAACACCGACATCAATTTTAGGCCCATTAATATTAGCAATAATAGTAATGATAATGATAATTATACTAATAGAATGCAATTAAGAGCTCCACAAACAAATAACCTTTGGTTTATGTGAAGCTCGACAAAGACACGACTTCAAAATAACCCATCTTCCGAGCGAAATAATTAGGCCGTGGAAAAATAAAACAATAAATCTGGCGAGCGAACACTCAACCCCCAAATCTGGTTAGTGAATAATGATGATTTAAGAGACTCCGGTGAGGGAGGTAAATTATCATTATGAGATTACTCGGAAGAATGAAGGTGGATGGAGGAAAGGGGGAAGGAGGGAGGAATCGAGACGTTAACAAGATGGAGAAGGCTTTTTAGGGCCGGGATATTCGTTGGCGGAGGCTGTGTGGGGCGGCCGGAGGTGAGTCCTGGGTGTTATGAAGACTCTCTGGGCGCTGCTGAGAGCCTCTTAGCCACGGGGGAAAGGGGCAAGAACGGCTGATTCATGGGCTGCAGGTGAAGGCAATTTTGCGTTCAAGGGATTTTTGTCTGTTTCTAAAGGGCATTTCCTTGAGGATAAAGGCTGGAATACTTTGTGTTTTTTTCATGAATGTATGGACGCTCTACGCGGCAAAAACAAAGAGTTAGAGAATGCATTGTTTTATTTACATATTTGTTTGAACTGACAAAATGAATTACAATATATGAGTGATACATGTATGTTTTGTATCAATATGTTTGTGTTATGCTGATCCTGCAAACGACCGAAGTCTCTAGGCAAACCAACCGGACGCAAGTGAAAGCAAGGTCATCCAGACATATCAATTACGAGTATAGACGGATAATCTGAAAAAGTTTCTTGAATCAAGTATCAAGACAATTATCCTTCAGACGAACATCCAAGGTGTTCTTTCACTTAACTTCGCCAAAGCAGACGAACCACAAGACACAGGCAAAGGCCGCGTAATGGCGGGCGCTACCGAGAGAAGGCGTCGACAATGGGTTACCCTAAGTGGCTCCATCCATTATACATCCATTACCCTACTTTACCTCCCGAAGGGTAATGTGGGAAGGCAAGGGTATGTCGAACACCCGCCGCGGAGGGGGAGAAAAACACCCACACATGACCTTCCCTTCAAGTTCGCGCACGTGTAGTCGGCAGAGGTGTCGCATGACTCCCGCCCCGCGATTGGTTCCCTTTGTTGGCGCCAGGGGGGGGGGCAGGGCGAAGGGCGCGCGCAGAGGCCGGTGAAAATTACATTCCTTTCGCTCTATGGCTCGGCTCACGGAACCATTTCCTACCGAAGAAAAAAATAAGACGAAGGTTGAGGCATCATTCAAGATTAGAATCTTGCGCCACCTCGAAGCACCCGGAAAAACAGACAGAGACAAAACTGTCGAAACGAAATTATGTTAGCGAACTTTTACTTCTAGCGTGAAGACCCCACACGCTTATCGCTCCTCCCATCGCCCGGGAACACTCACGCTCGGGGCATCCCTGGCGCTCGCATTCCCAGGGAGAGGGACGCATTGTTCCTCGACCTGCATTAAAAAAGGACTCCGAAATAGCGAGGCAATTCCGGACCTCCCTGAAACGCGGCATCAGTCACAACGAGCGGAAAGCTTTAATGGGAGATAGCACGCTGAGAACGGTTTAATTTCCTCTGCCATAGCCATTACATTACTGCGCGTAGCTCGAAAGCTTTCTCGCTTACCTACCGTGGCCCCTCCCAGCCAAATGAAATGAACGCGACGATCAAAATTGTTGAATCGGAAGTCAAAACCATACGTCGTAGCATCGTCGTTCGAGATAACAGGAGTTGTGGATCCTCCTGACTGGCACACATAGACGGTTGTATCTCACTCAGGTATCAGCAAAGGCGATCACACACCACAACACGGCCTTCACTCTTCGTCTCCTCCGTCACGACCTTAAGTTTATTGTTGTTACCTCTGCACTGAGGCCAGTCACCTCCGTTAGGCTTCTCTCTTTATTTGCTCAGTTCTTCATTTGTTTTTTCCTCTTCTCTTGTACTCAACACTAGGAAAAATAATAACCGACGCAGATACTCTTGTCTCTCGAAGGCGCAGGTGGCTCCAGCGTCTTAGAACTGCACGAAGGATCAGCGGACTCCTTATATGGGGTGTGGAGGTATACTTGCTAAGGGGTGTGTTCCGCACTGCTTTGTCAGCGGTCAGTAATAAGGGCAAGGATCGTGCAGAGTGTAGCAGATAGAGAGCCTCCACGACCGAGTGAAAGGGTAGCGCGCATCTGGATTGGTCAGGCCCTTGGGAAGTGAATATGTGAAATGATATAGAAGGAAATTTTAACGTTGCAAGATTACTGACGTGGAAAGAAGTGGGTGCGATGATCATAAATTAAAAGATTAATTAAGATAGCTCACTCTAGCAGTATAATAGCACTGAGATAGGCGAAAAGGATTACAAAGTAAATTAGAAGATTAACAAGGAAAAACACAGCAGCATATAGCAAAGGCATATTAGGAAACTCACATAGAAAATTATCATTACCTGATTAATTCGTTCGAAATGTGGAGGTATCTAAAGCACGCAGACAAGTACGGGGTAAGACATGGTGTGAGAATTCCATATTCCCCCGAAATTTTGACAGGATTAACTGCTTCATTACAAAAATGTAGTTTTATGAAAATTGCTTTCCATATTGACCGATACACTCCATCTCTTTTTGAGATATTGCGTCAGTTATGTCTTCATGGGGAATAATAACTGATAATTACTTCCCATACATCTCTTGGCCCTCTTCCCTCAAGATCATTTTTCACTCGAGTCTGTCAGGGGCAGGATGGCGTCCCCTCAGCGCCTCCCTGATGGCGGGCGGTCATGCGTCCAGCCCTCGCTCCTCCGGCCCCGCGCGCCTGTCTCCCGCTCTCTCTCTCTCTCTCTCTCGCTCTCTCTCGCTCTCGCTCTCTCTCTCTCTCTCTCTCTCTCTCTCTCTCTCTCTCTCTCTCTCTTTCTCTCTCTCTCTCTCTGTGCATGTGTGTGCATGTATGTTTGTGCTTCTGTGTGCGTGCGTGTGTGTGTTTCTCTTTGCTTTCTTACTCCTTTTCCTTCGCTTTCTGTTTGCGCATCTCCTTGTTCTCTTAAGGTCTGTTTGTTTGTACAGTGCCTCTGTTCCTTTATTTCTTCATTTCTCTTTACACCCATATAAACACACACGCGTACATGGGTGTGTGCCTCCGTCTATATGTGTTTATGCATTAAATATATTATTTACTTTCTGACCAGTTGATAATGAAATGTTATTGCAATATGATCACATGACATTAAAGTCACTTTGCTTACCCTTGATATATTACATTGAACACATAAAATCATTTATGTGTGTGATGAAAGAGAATAAAATGTGATATTTGATATACCAGTCTTTAGTTTTGCGATGCGCCTTGCAACGTGCCGCATGATGCAACTACTCAAGCACGCCATTTTTGACCCCCCTTTTGGTTGTCGCCTCTACTATGGTACGCTATTAGCTATTACCACTTACGTATTGCAAAAGGTAAGTGATTAATGGAGACAAAGTGTCGGGGCTGGTCCTTTACCGGATGACGTGTTGCTGCCCATAGCCCCTCCTTCTCAATGCCGTTATATATATATATATATATATATATATATATATATATATATATATATATATATATATATATATATATATATATATATATATATATATATATATATATATATATATATATATATATATATATATATATATATATATATAAATTCGATTGAGAAGTGAATGCGTTAAGATGCTTAGAAAAATAAATAAAGGTTTGAACATACGCACGGTTAAGCAAGAAAATCGGGATGATTGCCCCTAACATATGACCACGAGACACATGCAAAAAATAATGAGCGAGCCATCTTATCTTCCGCTTAAGACATACAGCACACACGCATATCTCCTAAGACAAACACACACCTCTCTCCGTGCACTATTAATAAACACGCCAACAGGTTATATATACACATCAGCATGTGCCGATAGACAAAGGCAGGTCTTGGCCATCGTGAGGTCTGACCTGTCATGGGAGAAGGATCGTGACCTGAGCTTGACCTCCGTCGATATATCATCCCAGGTAAACTCTTGCTTCACGGGCGATCAAATAGCAGGTCGGGAGACAGACTCTTGCACGCTCTTTGGGGAGGGGAGGGGGGGGGGTTCAAACCCTTGGGCTTTCTCTGTTCATATTATGATGACAGTGGTGATTGCAATGATAATTATTGTAATTACAGTAATGATAATGATGATTATGATAATAGTGATGATTATAATAGTGGTGATGATTATAATAATTATGATTATAATAATTGTGATGATTATAATAATTGTGATGATTATAATAATAGTGATGATTATAATAATAGCTATGATTATAATAACAATGGTGATGACAATGATAAAAATGCTGATTAGAATAACAATAGTGATGACAATAGCAATAATAAGGATAAGTATAATGATTGTTATAATCATAAAAGAACAACTGCAATAATAAGGTTGATAATTATGATGATGCTGATGATAATAATTATCATTACTCCTATAATTATTATTATTGTTATTACTATTATCATAGCACCAATTATGATAATGAAAAAAAGGCCTAACCAGTAACATTTAAAGTAACATTTAAGCAGCATATTAATTATAGAAATGATAGAAAAGATCCTTTTCATAAAAAAACACGCGAGTATTTTCATCAAAAGCTCGGCTCCAGGAACATTACTCGAGGCAAGCTATCTTTTTTTCCTACTTCTTTGTCCAATTAGGCTCCTGTGAGATGCGGGCTTTATTCTATTTTTGTTACGTGATATTCTTTAAATGAGCGTTTGTTTTTAGTCTTTTTGTACACATATATTTGTTTTCAGGTCAGATTATCTGATTTGGGATTTGAAGTGCTCTTTCTATATATACCGAGTGCCCACGGGGAGTATATGTAAAACTTCGTTATACTTACTCATGTATGAGTAGTTAGGTAATGCCTATGGATGGTAGGTAACTCGTAGTTCTAAATTCCTTTTAAGTGTCGTGTATCAGTGGTTGGAGAGACCGTCTTGCAAGTCTCTTGCAACGGCGGTGGGGGTCCGGATCCCTGTCGGAGAGGTTGTACATTCATCATATCAATGCGGCCAGTGTAATATTCCATCTTTCACACACACACACACACACGCATATATATATATATATATATATATATATATATATATATATATATATATATATATATATATATATATATATATATATATATATATATATATATATATATATATGCATACATATATGTGTGCGTGAGTACATATTCACATATAATGGAAAATATCAATGAAATGAGGACATAACTAATACAAAATGAATGAGAAAACAACATTCACATCTACCGATAAAACAGAACAAGTGTATGGGAATTCGTTCATCCTAATTATTGATTCCCCAAAAGACAGGCCATCAAGCAAGTGGCATGCATGCAAAAATAATGCTAATCGCTTGTTTGCATGTCGCCAAGCGATTTGTCTGCTTGTCTAGCAAACAGCCACTTTCATAGCGTTTCTGACACGCTTTTCTTTTAAGATAATGGTATGCCATTTTTCTTATCTATTTTCTTGTCTGCCATTACGTCACCGAAGCCCCAGCAAGTGAGATAAAGGACAGGAAAGCGAGATAAAACAGAGGGGGTGGACGGTGCTTAGCCCTTCTTATCGTTCCAGTTAAATACTTCAAAAATCTCTTTTGTTTTAAATTTGTAGTTGTATAATCTATAGAAGTAAACAATAAGATAGATCAGAATAAGGGTAATGAGGTAAACTAAAACAATAAGGGCAATAGTGATATTGGTAATAAGAATGACAAAGTCCTGATAATGATGATACTGATGATATGATAGTAATGGTAATGATAGTGATAATGATAATAATAATGATGATGGTAATAGTAATGACGACAATATCAATAATAACAATAACAC
>NC_091556.1:29373089-29375589 GCF_042767895.1 Penaeus vannamei | reverse complement strand
TAATAATAATAATAATAATAATAATAATAATAATAATAATAATAATAATAATAACAATAACCACAACAACAACAACAACAACAATAATAACAATGATAAGGATAATAATAATAATAATAATAATAATAATAATAATAATAATAATAATAATAATAATAATAATAATAATAATAATTATAATAATAATAATAATAATAATGATAATAACAATAATGAGAACCAGTAATAGTTATGATGACGATGATAAGGATTATGATAACAGTGCTCCGAAAATCCCCACTACTGCTGCTGGTAACATTTACAGTGATAATAACAGTAAAATTGTAATCATGGATGTACTGCCAACAAATGCCTTTCACAGTAAATTTGACTGCAGACCGCAAGGGTAATATACCTCACGCGTAACGCACCTGTGCTTAAAGGATAAAAACACGAATTACTGTTTCTCTAAAAAGATCCTTATGCCGGGTCGTGGTGTGGGGTCTCCGAGACAAGTAATGACATAATAAAGTCATCGTTATAAGGAGCATAATGGTTGTTCCTTAGAGAATAATTATTCTTTTTACTGCGGAAATCATTATAAACTCGTAGCGACCCCGCCCAGCTTATATGCCTCTTGGTGGGCCGTCCTGGATCGAAACAATTATCTTCAGAGCAACCTGGATTTAAATGGTGCATGTGTACAAGTCGTTCTTTTAAAATTTTTCGGAAGCACAAAGCTGTAATTATCCTATCATAAAGTACTTACCTTAATTGATTAACGACAAATCCATGATTCCAAGGAGCTTTTAAGTGTCTGAGACTATAGTCTGCACATGGAAAAACAGAGGAAGGGAATGGGGGGGATACTTCACTATTTTATGACCTGGATTTAGCTATAAAAGGGAGCTTTTAATCGCTCATTACTAAGGTTTGTCGTGACTCACACTCTGGAATAGGATAAGAATAGGGAGTGAGAAAAGGCAGGCCTGAGAGAAAGGAAAATATGTTCTAGTTTTTCCCACGTCGGTGAACACTCACGCGCAGACATATACTAAAAGACAAACGCATACACGTCTATGTATGTGTGTGAGTTCACGTGTGCATGAAAATGCATATTTACAAATACATAAATCTTTCTGCATTGAGTCCGTCCAAACAGTCCTCCGCCGTTTTCCTCCACACCCTTCATTCCCCTTCCTCTCTCTCTCCCCCTCTCCGCCTCCTCCGCCCACCGAGGTCAGCGAGCCACGTCCCCAAACCGGCCAATCAATCCGATTTAATTCAGCTTCTCGAGGAGATATAAATCCAATTTTTCATTAAGGCTCTTCCATCGAAGGCTCTCTTAAAGGACGACCTTCTTCGGCACGTGAGATAAAGCGGGCTAGTTTATTACGTAATAAAAACCCATAGCTTATTCCAGGCTAATGAGTCGTCTATATGGAGCCTCTTGTCGGGCGAAGCTTTATCTGAAGTGCTATAATAAAAACCGCGAAGATGACGAATGGAAAAGCGTAGCGAGCAGCATTCCAAAGAGCTGCTTAATTTGCATAATTATCTCGCTCGAGAAACGCGCGGGTCAGGAGGACGAGAAAGCTGCGAGGTGGCGAGGTGGCTTACCAGGCGGGGACCTCGGCGAAGGAGGAGGAGGAGGAGGAGGAGGAGGACCGCTGACTTCTTCGTGAGGAATGGTTGCGCGTCGGGCATGGCGGACGATTTCGGGTGTGTTATTTTTTCTTTTCTCGTGATAGATATGTATTCAATAAATGGAAACTTGAACGTATGGAATGAGAGGAAACGCCAGTCGAAGGTGGGATAATATCAAATGAAACAACACGTGCGTGATGAGGTTTGGCTGAAGTCCGTTCCTCGGGTGCAACTTTTTTCTCAGTAGTCGGAAGTCAGTTTTTTGTCTTTGCTTTTGTTTTCTCTCTGCGAAAAAAGAGAGAAAAGATCCTTTTCATCATAGTAGATCCTTTTAGCACTCCCTAGCATTATATTACTGGTGATGGTTAATGACTCATTCTTTTTTATCTTTGACTGCATGGGCTGACTGTATACACACATATACAAGAAGCCTATTTAGTGTAGATCTGTTAGAGAGATTTGTTTCAGTAAGGACTTGCTATTTGTTCAATAATCAGCGTTATACAGGATAAGCTACGTGTCTTAAATATCCTTCTCCTTTGCATTATTTACACAAGAACCCATCTGTCGGGAACATATGCGTCTTCTGAGCGCCGAAGAACCAATAGTTCACGGCCATAAATCCCCCGGCGGCTGGAAGGCGAATGACAAATTGAAACGCCGCCATCGCCGAGCCTATATTAATAAACCCATCCCCTGATAACGTCAAGATAAGCAGAGACAAGGTAGGCCTACGCATCCCTACACCTGGATGGACACAAACCCCTACCCCCCTACCCCTCCTCCACCTCACACCCACAAACACTCCCCTCCCTCGCTACCCGTTGCTACTAGCCCTCCCCCCCCCTTCCAACATCCCTTCCCTAGCTACCCC
>NC_091556.1:29350564-29353064 GCF_042767895.1 Penaeus vannamei | reverse complement strand
TATGTAATGGCATAATGATGATAATGATGACGATGATGAAAATGACGCAGACGATGAGGACGATTCTATAACGATGGCGACGGTAATGTGATGATAATAGAGGGCGATGATATCAAGCATGAGCAATATCGAAACAAAATGACAATCTCATTATCAAACAGAAAGACTAGCATTCAACTGCACCAATATCTACTAATACAAAAGAGAGTGTCAGGAGTTAAGCATTTTGGATTTCTTAATTCTCTCTCGAGTTTCTTTATGTACATAGATTGGAGAAATGCTAATAAACACTGTCATATTTCAAACTTTTATAAACACACTCATGTATTTCCGGAACTCGCTAGAAAAAAAGATGGATGTTTAAGCCCGTGGTCTTTAGCACTAGTTTGGTCATAAAATAATTTCAAATTAGAATGGCAATCTGATTTTCAAATCGCAAGCACAGATAAGTACCGTATCAGTCACCATCGCAATTCTTTCATAGCTGACGAGCTATCAAATTACAAAGCATATTCTCTATTCGCCTGCTGTTTCAGGCAAATAATTCTCGCAGATATTTCTCTCCAGAATTTAGCATTTGCGAAACACGGCATAATGCCTTATTGCCTTTGTTATTATTACCATTATCATACGTATCATTAGTATCATGATCATCATTCTTATTAATATATCATCATCATCATTATTACTAATTGAGAAAGGGTGGAACGAGAGGGTGGAAGGAGGAAGAGAAGAAAAAAGAGTAATTGGAGTTATAGAGATAAAGCGCTCTTGATAAATAACTAATCAAAGAGAGTCAGGTTCAGGCCAACACACAAAGCGCAAGAGCGAGAGAGAGGGGGGAGAGAGAGAGAGAGTAGAGAGTAGAGAGAGAGAGAATGAGAGAGAGAGAGAGAGAGAGAGAGAGAGAGAGAGAGAGAGGGATGCATAATAACCATATTGCATTTGAATCTACGCGCAACTGCAGTTTAATTAAGCCTCGATCAAAATCTCATCTGCATATGTTCACCTCATAATACATCATACTCGGACCCTACCACCTGACGTCACTCAGCCCCCTCCCCCTCCCCTCCTCCACCGCCTCCTACCCTCTAATTCTTACCTCACCAGCCCCTGACCCCTGACCTCCCCCGCCTAACCCCCTCCCTACTCCCTCCTACCACCCCCCTCTCCTCCTCAACCCTTCCGATACCCCGATACCCCAGAGGTCGTGACTAGCCGTCTGTACAAACCATTGGCAGCTCTTAAAGTTACCTTGGAGGAGGGGAAGACTCAGACAGCGATGGCTTGCACACGCGCAGGACCCTCCGCCGACACCCAGGAGGACAAGTGTGAAGCCGTATCAAGGGGTCCGTCGAGTGGCACTGACGAGAATAGCGCCCCCCGACAGGAATAGTGCCACCAGGAATAGAGCCACTTGCGATGTAAAGCTTTAGACCAGAAGGCGTGCGACCCTTAGATGTACAGGACGTACCATCGGCTAGGGGGAGAGGGGATAGCCTCACAAACATGTACAAAGAATGGTAGCACAAAGGAAGGACCAGAAAACTGCAGGAACATTCAAGAGCATACCATCGCTTAAACTGTCTAATAGCAGAGAGTTAAGCAGTACCAGCAGGCAGAAAGGAGGAATTGATAACACCAGCAGAAACAGCCGCGCGAACCAGCGACGGCAGAAAGCTGGCTGGCAGCTGGGCAACACATTGACAGGTGATCAACATAAAGTAAGGTGACGGCGAATGGCGGTAACACTCGCCGGAATTCGGCCGGAGAGAGAGGCAGATATACATACCACACGCGCACAGGGAAATGAAAAAAGGAGAGGGAAATAGAGAGAGAGAGAGAGAGAGAGAGAGAGAGAGAAAGAAAGAGAAAGAGAGAGAGAGAGAGAGAGAGAGAGAGAGAGAGAGACAGAGAGAGAGAGAGAAAGAGAGAGAGAGAGAGAGGAAAAGAGAGAGAGAGAGAGAGAGAGAGAGAGAGAGGAACAAAAACGAGAGAAACAAGAAAAATACAAAAAACTTTTCACCCGCGAAAAACACCCCAACAACCCTCTCACTCCGACCCGACGAAACTCGAACGGCCTCCCACCCTCCTCCCCCCCACCCCAACCCCCACGCAGGAACCTGACACACCGTGAAGCGACCTCGCCCGAATTTTTGACGTCCTGACACCAGCATTGACACAGCCTGTCAGCGGTATAGCGACGGCCCCGCTGTATACCTCGCTATGACAAGCCGACCTGCCCCATTGACCACCCTCACGCCCCTCCCTCACGCCCACATCGCCCATAATTTGCTCGAAACGTCCAAAACGTGATAATTAACCTTGCCCTTGCCCCATGTATCACATTAATATACAAAAGGTTAGATCCTCCATCATCCCCGCCGTAATTAAACATTATTTCAGATTCATGTTGAAAATAAAACCAACGAGCCGTGTCGGGAGCGAAGACAGAGGATATTCGCCTCTATATATGGAGGTGGTTAGGTCGGTATTGCAT
>NC_091556.1:29338064-29343064 GCF_042767895.1 Penaeus vannamei | reverse complement strand
CTCTCTCTCTCTTTCTTTCTCTCTCTCTGTCTCTCTGTCTGTCTGTCTCTCTCTCTGTCTCTCTCTCTCTCTCTCTGCGTGTGTGTGTCCGGAAAATTGCAACTAAAGCAACGTAAGAAAAGTGTGCAGCACAAGTTGCAAGAAACAAACGCCAGATCGATGACTCTGGTGGAGATGAATTATGCAAGAGCGCTGTAGAGAGGAGGAGAAAATGCAACAGAGGCTGAGATGGCAGCTTCCCATTCTGTGATTACTTCTCTTGCAACGATCTTGCTTGCACAAACTCTTTTTTTCGGCGCGCTAAAAATGTTTTCTATCTTGGTCGTTCAAAATTCCTTTAATTTTTTTTTGCGAATACAGACGATGGTGATTGCAATGGCAAAATATCTGCAGGCATGGCTTTGGGTTTAATGCAAATAATTCAGTTCTTACTTTAATATTTAGTGATATTATTATATTTCATTTCCTTTTTGTCTGTTATCCGCTTTTAACCTCTTCTATTAATTAGTTTTATTAACCTTGGGATTCAGTCCTTTAGGCTTTGTTTACTGCATCATTTTTGCGCATCTCGCTATGAAGTTTTTATGAACGAATGTTTCTGGAATTCATTATCCTTTTGTAGCTGTTTTCGTCGTCGTTGCTGTTTCCCGACTATGAGTTCCTTGTAAATGAAATAGGGAATCTCAATCGTACGTTTCCATAGAAAAAAAAGACGGATTAATAGCTTCATGAAGATAGAAACCAAACAAGTAAGCCTTCACAGATAAATAAGCAATAGAGATACATCAACAGATAACTCAACCAATAAAAAAAGACGAAACACAAACACTCCCGACCCGACTGTCGAGAATCCGCGTCAAGAAACCACCCGACCAACAAGTCCCCCAAAGCCAAATTATCGCTAACAGGCTCCCTCTCGCGATAGGCCCTCCTCCTCCGGTCGATGTCGAGTCGGCGCGACACCCTCCCCGCGTCTCCTGGGTCGAGCGGCTGCCTCTTGCAAGATCTTGTCTCGTTTACTTCGCGTCGGCCAGGCTTGGTAGGCGCGAGGGCGGCCGGGGTAGCTAGGGGAAGGGGAGGGCGGAGGGACGGGGGGCAGGAGGAGGAGGAGGATGGGGGAGGAGGGGAAGGGGTGAGGAGGGGCAGGAGGAGGAGGATGGGGGAGGAGGGGAAGGGGTGGGGAGGGGCAGGAGGAGGAGGATGGGGGAGGAGGGGAAGGGGGTGGGGAGGGGCAGGAGGAAGAAGAAGGGGGAGGGGGGGAAGAGAGGATGAGGACAAGGAGGGGGAGCAGAGATTAGTAAGCTGGGGGAGGAGGGGAAGAAGTGGAGAGAGGGAGGAGAGGGTCAGGAGAAGGATGGGGGGAGGGGAGGGGGAGAGGGGGAGAGGGAAGGGAAGGGGGAGAAATGGGGAGAGGGAGAGGAGGAAGATGGAGAAGGGGAAGAGGTGGGGAGGTTGAGGGAGGAGGGGAGGAGGGGAAGAGGTGGGGAGGGGGGAGCGGGGGAGAGGGCGAAGGTGGAAGAGGGGCGGGGTTGATGAGGGGAAGGGGAGAGGAGGAAGGTAGGGAGGAACGAGGAGATGTGGACAGGGAGGGAAGAGATGGGGAGAGGAAGAGGGAGGAGGGGTAGGGGAGGAGAAGGGGAAGAGGTGGGGGAGGGTAAGGCGAGAGGAGGAAGGTGAAAGAAGAGGGGAAGAGTTGAGGAGAGGGAAGGGAGGGGGAGAGGGAGAAGATGGGGAGGAGGTGGGAGGAGACATGAGAACAAGGAGAGGAAGAGGAAGGAGGGATAGTAAGGGACAGGAGAGAGATGAGGAATATGTTGGAAGAAGTGAAGAGATAGGGAGAGGGAGGGGAAGGGGAGGATAGTAGGAGAGAGGAGAGGGGGGGGAGTAGAAACAGGAGAAAGAGGAATAAGGAAAGGTAGGAGCATGAGAACTGGATGGGGAAGAAAAAGAAGAAGAGAGAGTGAGAAAAAAAATAGAAGAAAAGGAGGAATAGGAAAATAAGAAGAGGCAATGGGGGAGGATGAAGGAGAGGTAGGAGGGAGAGGAAAATGAGGAACAGGAAGGGGAAATAGGAGGGGTGGGGGTAGAAGGAAGAAGAGGATGAAGAGGGGGAGGGGCGGGGAAGGGGGAGAGGGGAAGAGGAGGATGCCGAGGGGGCAGATCCGTGGCTGGCGGTTCCTTTGAAGATGTCCTTTTTTCTTCATCTTCCTTTTTCTCCTTTTCTTTTCTTTCATGATATTTCTAATTTTCATTAGGTGATTTTTTATTTTTATGTGTCTGTTTTATAATTACTTTTTCTCCCTCTTAATTACTTTTTCTTTCATTTCTTTTTAGTGTTTTTCCTCCGTTTTTTTTCGTTTTTTTCTTCTTCTTTTGTTTTTATTTTTCCTTCCTTTCTTTCATCTTTTTTATTTTTCTCTCTTTTTTTCTTTCATCGTTTTGTTTATTTGTCTGTACTTTCTCTTCTTTTTTCTTTCATCATTTTCTTTTACCTTTTGTTTCCTTTACCTTTTTCCTCAATTCTTTCCCCCGGCCACAACGCTATGTAAGTCTGCAGCAGCGCCTTCCGTATTGTGCGCAGCGGCCCCCGTGCATCAGGGAGAAATATGTGGGTTTTAAGCAGTTGATGTGGGCGGCTCGGGAGATATGAGATTATCGCGGGCGGGGAATGGGCGTGGGAGGGAGGAGGAGGTACCGGCGGAGGGGCGTGGTGGTTCCTAATGAGACAGCTATTGATGGTTGGATGGCGAGCACGGGCGTTTTGTTGCTAGTTAGAAGGCGAGCACGTAAGAACGAATTTTATAACTGGGTAAAAGATTTTTTTTTAAGATTCTGCAGTCTTTGTTGTCCATTGTTGTTAATATTCAACATACGATTTTTAAAACTTATGTTGATTTGTCTTTTATATGTATTTTCTTGTCTTTTATATGTATTTTTTCTCTCTCTCTCTCTACTCTCTCTCTCTCTCTCTCTCTCTCTCTCTCTCTCTCTCTCTCTCTCTCTCTCTCTCTCTCTCTCTCTCTCTCTCTCTCTCCCTCTCCCTCCCTCTCTCTCTCTTTCTATCCTCCTGTGTGTGCGTGTGCGTGAGTGCGCGCGCATTTGTGTGTGTGTGTGTGTGTGTGTGTGTGTGTGTGTATGCTATATGTAATATATACTTCACACTAATCTTTAACGGTTCAGTGCAAATGACTGCGGAATATTTACCTTAATGAAAATGATAAATTAAAAACCTCCTTTTGCAGCATTTTATCTACAGTCAATGCATGTCCTGAATGCAGTATAATTGACAGCAAATGCAAGACATTGTTAAAACTAAGGTAGAATACATTGATAGTCCAGATATCTTCTCCACTTCTCTACAGGCTATTTTTTTCTTCCTTTTAAATCTTTCGTCTACCCTTGTTGCTACACCCAACCTCTACGCTTTTTGTACTTACCCCTTTTTTCTCTCTCGCCAACTCACCACTTGCTCTCCAAACTACCCTTAAAACCCTCGGTAGTTGTAGAACCCTTGGCACTCTGCTTTAACTCTCTGTGCTGCGGGTAACCCCCTATTACCACGGTGTAGCTCGCATGTTCCCCCTTGCACAACGACGCACCCAGCTGGTTCCACCCCCTGTAAACCACCTCCCAAAATCGTCGAACACAACGGGACGAAAATCCAAACCAAGACCCACTCTTTTTTTCTCACTTTTTTTTTTATTCTTCTTTTTGTTTCCTTCGCCTTTCTTCTCTTCAAGAAACTCAAATTTCGCTGACCTTTAAATACAGGTTGAGGTTGTGAGTGAGTTTTACGAGAGTTCTAAACAGAGAGGAGTTATGGGTCGTCTCCGGTGGACCGCAGAATGAGAGGTGTGGACCAACGTACGATGCATAATGAGGGAGCTGGCGACCAAAGTTTGGAAAAGGCTGACCATAGTATGAGAGGTATGGACCGCGATATGAGGGATGTGGAATAAAAGTATGAGTAGTAAGAACCGCGAATTATGAATGGGAGATTAGTATGCAAATGTGCGAAACAGAGATACAAAGACTGTATGAAAATCGGAGTTGCATGAGGCATTTTGATCTTCGTATTTCACTGCATGGTATTGAGGCGCAAACTTTAAAAGGAGAGAAACCATGATTTGTGTGTGTGTTTTCGTCCTTATTATAGTCCTATTTAATTTCTTACACGTCTCTGTGCTTGCCTTTTACAAATGGGAGACTGGCGAAAAAGTGAGTTTGGGAGAGAGAGTGAGTGAGTGTGTGCATGCATATGATTTGTGTGTGTGTGTATGTGTGTGTGTGTGTGTGTGTGTTGTGTGTGTGTGTGTGTGTGTGTGTGTGTGTGTGTGTGTGTGAGAGAGAAAGAGAGAGAGAGAGAGAGAGAGAGAGAGAGAGAGAGAGAGAGAGAGAGAGAGAGAGAGAGAGAGAGAGAGAGAGAGAGAAAGAATGAAAGAATTGAAGTATGGGTATCGGTAGATGGTGCTGTTTCACATGGAAGTATCAGGATTAGGTGTATGTGTACAATGAATTACGATAATTAAGATAGAAAAGTGTACTTGCTTGTTTCCTTGATGATGATGATGGCAATAAAAATAATGATGGCGATGATGACGATATCGATGATGATGATTAAGATGACATCAACGATGAGGATGGTGATGATCACGATGAAGATCATGATAATAAAGATGATTATAAAGATAATGATGATAACGATAATAAAATATGTTGATGATGTTAATAAAGATAATGCTCATAATAAAAGATATATATTGACAATATTGCATGGAAATAGGCAGACGTCATAACAATCGTGAAATGACGAAAGGGAAAGCCCGAAAAGGAGATTTATTCCCCGTGAAACGAGTGGCGGCGCCATTATCAGCCTCTCCTCGCGGCTTCCCCTCCGGCCACCCAGCGCACGCCGCCCGATAACAGGGCCTCTCGCCGATTTTATTGCTCCGGATAAAAGATAATAAGCGACTATTTCCTAATAAACTGCCCACGACCAC
>NC_091556.1:29323064-29328064 GCF_042767895.1 Penaeus vannamei | reverse complement strand
AGGAGAAGAAGAGTGGGAAGGAGGAGGAGAAGAAGGAGGAGGAGGAGGAGGAGAAGAGGGAGGAGGAGGATGGGAAGAAGAAGAAGAACACTTAAAAAGAAAGAAAGTGTTCTCTCTTGAGCTTTGGAACCCGGCCGACGTGGTCTTTTAAGGCTTTGGGTCTGAGTTCAGCTTGTACGGGATAACGATCTGTCAAGGCTCCCTCGTATTAAGCTCAAAGGAGAGATGGAGATAAGTTCCCAAGCTGCCTTGTGTTGTTTCATGGGGTCACAACTAAAAGGTTTTTGTCCATAATATGCAACTGTGGCAGAAACATTTGCAGTGCCATTATGTCGTATGAAGAGAAAAATAATACATAAACTTTCGTGATGCATGCCTTTGAATATAGCGTATGACAAGCGAATCTCTAAGCCAAGTGTAAGCAAAGTGCTTATGAATATATACATAAATTTCGAAAATGTCATTAAGGATAAGAGCTTGGAGTTAAAAACCTTTGTCCTAAATATTATGTTTCCTTTAGGCAATCATATAAAAAAAACATCCCTTATCATAACTTACGAACTGTGCCTTCTGAATCTGGACTTCAGTCATTTTCAAAACTCGTATGAACTATGGGGCTGAAATTTGGGCAATTCACATTAAATAATCAAATTGATAATCTGAAAATTTGAGAATATATTTAACTGGTGATAACAGTGATTACATTTATAATGTTATCTGTCTATATCTACACCTTTGTATATATCTATTTATATTTACATAGGGTTTACCAGTGACAATGCTGGGACACACACACACACACACACACACACACACACACACACAGAGAGAGAGAGAGAGAGAGAGAGAGAGAGAGAGAGAGAGAGAGAGAGAGAGAGAGAGAGAGAGAGAGAGAGAGAGAGAGAGAGAGAGAGAGAGAGAGAGAGAGAGAGAGAGAGAGAGAGAGAGAGAGAGAGAGAGAAAGAGAGAGAGAGAGAGAGAGAGAGAGAGGGAGAGAGAGAGAGAGAGAGAGAGAGAGAGAGAGAGAGAGAGAGAAAGAGAGAGAGAGAGAGAGAGAGAGAGAGAGAGAGAGAGAGAGAGTGTGTTTTAATGTTTCAAGAAGACATTCAGACCAAAGTACCAAAACGGTACAGAATATACAGAAACGAACGTTCTCTCTCTCTCTCTCTCTCTCCCTCTCTCTCTCTCTCTCTCTCTCTCTCTCTCTCTCTCTCTCTCTCTCTCTCTCTCTCTCTCTCTCTCCCATGACTCAAAATAATCCCCGGTAATGAGCGCTGTCAGTGGTAAACCCTGCGTGTTCGCCCACCGCCCGCCATCACCGCGCCAGACCACGTCCTTCTAGCGGCCGTAAAACCGAATTCTAGGCCCACCTCCCCTCGGTAGACCCTTTCTTGGTAATAATGTAATAGTCAGACATGTTACCTCCGAGGTCTATCATCAAGGGTTGTTTAGCATTTCTATTTCATGTCGTTATCCTCCTGTCGGTATATTTTTCCGGCGGATATTCGTGATTGAGTCTTCGCCGCCATATTTGGTGTGGGATAACGTGTACATTTTTTTTTTCTATTTCTTTTTTTTTCTCTCCGTCTCTCTCTCTCTCTACGTGTCTCTCTTTTTACGTCAGTCGACTTTACGGGTCCTCAGTCGAATGCCAATGAAGTAATTTTAGGCTTCTCGATCGTCGTGTGTGCGTAGCGTGATGTACAAAGCCGTAAAACCACGAAAAGGACGAGGGAGACACCTGGTGGCGCTTCGAGGAACCACCGTGCGCGGCGCAGGTGAAGCAGATGCAACATTGGCCTGGGAATTATTTTGTTCTTCGATTTACTGAATTTTAAGTAGAATAGAATTTGATATGGTGGTTCTTATGGATTAAATGTTGACATTGGGAGTTTCGAAGTTAATTTGGAGTCGTACGCGCAAAAAAAGACTGCCATGTGCTGACGTTTTGCTGACTTTCCCGTAGGTTTATGAGTTGATTTTTCGTAGCCTCCTCATCCGGAACATTTCTCTGACATTAGGATGGCACTGATTTAAAGCTTGACAAATATATGAGGTCATTCATTTACACGTGCGCGCACACACACACACGCACACACACACACACACACACACACACACACACACACACACACACACACACACACACACACACACACACACACACACACACACACACACACACACACACACACACACACACACACACACACACACACACACACACACACACACACACACACACACACACACACACACACACACAACCCCCGCCCCTCTCCGTCTCGACATGCTTGCGCGTGCGAGCACGTGTGTACATGTGCGTGACGTCGTTTCTTCCCCTCGCGCCTTCTATCTATCATCCCTTTCCCTCTTCCTCCCTCTTCCCCCTCTTCCCCCTCCCTCCCTCCCCTCGTTTCCCCTTCCCCGCCTCGTTACGCCCCTCTGATCAGCGGACATATGGAGGGTATACCTCACCCGCCCACAGTGGGCTGCCGAGGACGAATGTGACAGTACGCCCCTGCCTGGCTGTCCACTTGGCGCCGCTTACGCCTTTTTTGTCCCCGATGGCGGTGTTTGTGTCTGTGGTTGTCTGTCTGTTTTGATCTGAGGGGAAGCTTTGATCACCTGGGGTCTACGTTGTTTCCTGTCTGCTTGCTTATTTTGATTCGGTTTTGATAACGGTAATGATGATTATAACAATAATGATCATGGAAAGTATGAATGAAGAAGATAGTAACATCAATGCTAAATTTGATAGTAAAAGTAATGATGATAGTAATGATAAGACATGATAATACTAATGATAATGATGCTTATAATGATAACTAGAAACACTTAGAGAGCGCATACCTCCGGCAAGGCAATAGGGTCACTGATGCAATAAAAATATTCACACTTGAAGAATTACATTAAAATCACTTCTTTCTCGAGTACGCTGGTGACGTCCGTAAACACAATAATAATAGTTACCCCTATTGACTATGCAACATATTTAACTGATGCAATCCTTAAAAATTCCTGGATCCGGATCACCACCAAAATTTAATGGCATCTAAATTAGGCTGACTCAACTCTAGTAAAGACTTAATAGTGGTAAGAGTAGCAGCAGTAATACTATTATTATTGATATTACTGATATTATGATTATGATGATTATTATTATCACCATCAGCAGCAGCATCCTCATCATTATTTTCATAATATTATTCTTATTGTTCTTGTTGTTGTTGTTATCAATGATAGTAGTAGTATCCTATATCTAACTTTATCATTACATAATCAATATCATCATCTCATATCATCATCATCGTCGTCATCGTCATTGGCATCATTATGACCATCATCACCCCAACCTTCCTCATCACCATTATCATTATTGTTGCCTTTGCTTTGTTATTGTTGTTGTATCTCATATCCTTGATTGTTATAAAGTGACAATCTAATTATTGTTCATGTAACAACCTAATTATGTAAATTTCTACGTAGTTATCATTCGCAATAAATAGGTACCTTGATTACGTTTTATTTAATGCAACTGTTGTTTTATTCAATTTGAATTTGTATTTGAATACATTCTTATTTATCATGTATTTATCCTATTATGAAAGGTAAAATTATAATGTAGTAGAGATAATCCAACTATAAACCTTTGTAGAAGTTTAATTCACTGTGTTTATAATAAGAATGGTAGTCATGGTAATGCTACAGCTACCAATGCAATGCTACTGAAGGTACTACTACCACTACTACTATTACTACTTCTACTTCTACTACTATGACTACAACTGCTACAACTATTGCTAATGATAATGAGGATAATAACGATTATAGTAATAATGACGATAATGGCAATGGTAACTTAAAAAATGTTGTTAACAGTATTAATAATAAGGAAAATTAGACATAATGAAAAAATGATGATAATGATAGTCTTCATGATAATGGCGATGATTATAACAATAATAATGATGACAAAGATAACAATGATAATGATGATAATGATAATCATGACAGTAATAATGATAATGATAATAATATCATGATGGTGATGATGATGATCATAATAATAAAATAATAGCAATAATGATAATGACAATATTAACAACAAAACATTGATGATGATATCTATGATAATAATTATACTACTGATAATAACAATAAAAGTAATAGTGATGATAATGATGAAGATGAAGACAATAGTAATAATGATAATAATAAAGAGATTAAGGATAAGACACTAAAGGTGATCATAACAACAACAAAAGCTGCAACAATCATTAAAATAACAATAACAGAAACACTGATAATGATAATAGCAAGAATGGTCTTTGCAGAAAACGTACATCAGCCAAGCATCTGAGTTGTCGTAAAATGTCATATCAAACAAAGGATTTTTTCTCCATCTCTTCTCCTTCATCTTCACCGGATGTTACAACGCCCAACACACGCACACACGCACACACGCACACACGCACACACACGCACATCCGAGCCATCTTGAGGATTAACGAACCTCAGAAGCGCCGAATTAACGAGGCCGAACACCACCTCCGCCACCTGTCGGCCAGGTGAGTAATTACCAACAGAATCCACGTATCAGTGTCGAGACAGGAAACTTGTGCCGCGTTAACATCTCGTAGAATCGCGGTGCGTGTATGATAGATGGCGTTTGAAGAGGGTGAGGATGAGGGGAAGGAAGGGGGTAGGGAGGGTGAGGGGTGAAGGGAGATGAGGGGCTGAGGGAAAGGGAGGGAAAGAGGGTAGGGAGGGTGAGGGGTGAGGAAAGATGAGGGGCTGAGGGGAGGGAAGGAGGGTAGGGAGGGTGAGGGGGTGAGGAAAGGTGAGGGGTTGAAGGGAGGGAAGGAGGGTAGGGAAGGTGAGGGGCTGAAGGGAGATGTGGGGCTGAGGGGAGGGAAGGAGGGTAGGGAGGGTGAGGGGTGAGGGGAGATGAGGGGCTGAGGGGAGGGAAGGAGGGTAGGGAGGGTGAGAGGTGAGGG
>NC_091556.1:29280564-29283064 GCF_042767895.1 Penaeus vannamei | reverse complement strand
TCAATAATGATGAGTGTGATTATAGGCCTCAAACAAGGGGTGCTGTAAATGCTCTGGGCGGCCGTGTCGGAGTGTCATGATATAGGCCTATAATTAATCACCTGGCGCGTGTAGATGATCAGAAATAATGATTATTGTGGAGGAACATATTTGGAGGTTCGAGGACAATGATTTACCAATCTCCTAATCTTTCTAATCATCTCTGTCGCTCGCGTCGGTTTTTCTTTTCACAAAGGACGGCTTTTATGAAGGGAATATCTGCGTCTGCCGCTGCTGTCTTGTTTAAAATAGATTAATATCCGACTGTAGAGTTATGATATAGATGAAGGGGAAGGAAAGGCAGATTGATAGACAGATAGATGGCTATAGATAGATATATAGGTAGATAGATAGAGTGATAGATATCCCTCCCTCTCTCCTACCACTTCTTCCACCTCTCCTCCATCCCTCCATTCATCTTACTTCCTCCCCCCTTTCCCCCACTCTCTCCCTCCATCCCTCCTTCCCCCACTCTCTCCCTACCTACTTCCTCCCTCTCTCCCCCTTCAACCATACCTCCCTTCCTCACCCTTTCCCCCACTCTCTCCCTCCATCCCTTCTTCCCTCACTCTCCCTCTCCCTCCCCCTTTCAACCCTACCTCCCTTCCTACCCTTCCTTCTCTTCTCCCTCCATCCCTCCTTCCTCCACTCCCTCTCCCTACCTCTTCCTCCCTCTCTCCTTCAACCATGCCTCCCTTCCTCCACCCTTTTCCACTCTCCTTCTTTCCTCACTCTCCCTCTCCCTCCCCCCCTTTCAACCCTACCTCCCTTCTCCCCTTCCCTCCCCCCTCTCTCCCTCCATCCCTTCTTCCCTCCTCCCTTCAACCATACCTCCCTTCCACCCCCGACTCTCTTCCTCCATCCTTACCTCCCTCCCCCCACCCCAACCCCACCTCCTCCGGCTCCGCGTTGCACCGCCGTCACGCGCAGAATCGAGAGAGGGAGAGAATAGGGGGGGCGACGCATGCAAATGAAGGCTGCCCACTTCCTGTTTGTCCAGATCCGTGACGGGTTGCCGGGCGCTCTTCTTGGGGTTGGGTTACAGGTATCGGGAATTCTTGAGGAGAGAGGAAGAGGTGGGAAGGGGGGAGAGGCGGGAAGGAGGGAGAGGTTTGAAGGGGGGAAAGGTGGTGGTAGGGGTGGTAGGGGAAAGAGGGAGGGGAATGTGGGAAGGGAAGACAGTGTTGGAGGGGGTAGAGAAGGAGAGAGAGAGAGGGAGGGATGAGAGTGGAGGGAGAGAGAGAGAGAGAGAGAGAGAGAGAGAGAGAGAGAGAGAGAGAGAGAGAGAGAGAGAGAGAGAGAGAGAGAGAAAGAAAGAGAAAGAAAAGTGTAGGGAAAGAAAGAAAGAAAGATAGATAGATAGATAGATAGATAGATAGATAGATAGAGAGAGAGAGAGAGAGGGAAAGAGAGTTAGTGAGTGAGTGACTGAGAGAGAGAGAGAGTGAGATGAGATAGGTAAAGAGAGTTAGTGAGAGACTGAGAGAGAGAGAGAGAGAGAGAGAGAGAGAGAGAGAGAGAGAGAGAGAGAGAGAGAGAGAGAGAGAGAGAGAGAGAGAGAGAGAGAGAGAGAGAGAGAGAGAGGGAGAGAGAGAGAGAGAGAGAGAGAGAGAGAGAGAGAGAGAGAGAGAGAGAGAGAGAGAGAGAGAGAGAGAGAGAGAGAGAGAGAAAGGAGATGTAGATAGATAGATAAATAGATAAATAGATAGATAGATAGAGATAGAGATAGATAGAGATATATAGAGATAGATAGATAGATAGATAGATAGATAGATAGATAGATAGATAGAGAGAGAGAGAGAGAGAGAAACAAAGAGAGGGAGGGAAGGGGTCAACCTCACTCCCCTCTCCCTCCAAAAAATCACAGAAAGAGAAAGCTAGAGACACAGACAAAAACCGAGAAACAAGCAGAAAAAAAGCGTAGAAGTGTCAACGGCTCCAGTATACGTTCTAGCCGATTTAGTGAGAAAACCCGGTGCCGTGTTCCAGGATACGCTTTAGCCCGACGACCTCAACAGGAACGATTCACCGCCCTCGCCCAGATAGGATCGAGTTATCGTGTCGTGCGCACGTGTTGACCGAGACTCAATTTCCTCGAATCGCTGTAGAAGGGATGAGATAAGGGTGTTGAGGGAGACTTCGGCGGCTCCCTGCAAAAGGAGACGGGCCTTCGGTAGAGGAGGACGATAGAGTGCGAGGAAGGGGGAGCTGCGAAGGGGGAGGAGGATTTCGCTATTTCGCTAACTGCTGTGGTTGTGGTTAGAAGGGCGATTGGGGTACGTTTAGAAAGAGGTGGGAGGAAGGGGAGGGCAGGAGAGGAAAGGAGGGAGCAAAAGGGAGGAAAGGGAGGGAAGTGGATGGAAGAAGGGGAGGAAAGGAAGGGCGGGAGGATAAGGGTGGGAAAGGGAGGGAAAGAAGAAAGGGAGGAGAGTGGAGGGAGGAAAGGAAGGGAAGAAAAGGG
>NC_091556.1:29273064-29275564 GCF_042767895.1 Penaeus vannamei | reverse complement strand
AAAAAAGGGGAAAAAAAAAAAAAAAAAAAAAAATAAAAGGGAAAAAAAAAAATTTTTTGGGGAAAAAAAAAATTTTTTAAAAAAAAAAAAAAAGGGGGGGTTTTAAAAAAAAAAACCCCCTTTAAAAAAATAAAAAAAAAAAACAAAAAAAAAAAAAAAGAAAAAAAAAAAAGAGAGAGAGAGAGAGAGAGAGAGAGAGAGAGAGAGAGAGAGAGAGAGAGAGAGAGAGAGAGAGAGAGAGAGAGAGATAGAGAGAGAGATAGAAGGGGAAAAAAAGGGGGGGGGGGGGAAAAGGAAAAAGAAAAAAGGGGGGGTTTTTTTTTTAAAGGGTTTTTTTTTTGGGGGGGGGGTTTTTTTTTTAAAAAAAAAAATTTTTTTGGGGGGTTTTTGGGTTTTTGGGGGTGTGTGGTTGGGGGTGTGTGTGTGTGTGTGTGTGTGGGTTTTTACTTTAAAACCTTTCCCGGTTTGGGGAATTAAAAATAATTTTTAAAAATAAATTTCCCCCCCCCCCACCAAAAACCCCCTTTTTTTTTAAAAAAAAAAAAACCCCCCCCCTTTTTTAAAAAAAAGCCAATAAAAAATTTTTAAAAAAACTCCCTTTCCCCCCCTTTTTTTTTTTTTTTTGGGAAAAAAGAAAAAGGAAAAAAAAAAAATTAAAAAAAACAAAAAACCCAAACCCCAAAAAAAAACCCTTAAACCCAAAAAAAAAAAAAAAAAAAAATTTTAAAAAAAACCCAAGGGTTTCCCTTTTCAATTTTTAAAAGGGGGGAAAGGGGGGGGGTTTTTATTTTGGCCCAAAAAAAGGGGGGGGGCCGGGGGGAAAAAAAAGGTTTTTTTTGGGGGGAAAATTTCCTAAAAATTTGGTTTTTTTAAAAAAAAAGGTTTTTTAAAAAAAAAAATTTTTTTTTAAAAAATTTGGGTTTTTCCAAAAAATTTTTTTAAAAAAAAAAAAAATTTTTTAAAAAAAATTCCCCTTTTTTTAAAAAAAAATTTTTAAAAAAAACCCCCCAAAAAACCGGTTTTAAAAAAAAAAATTTTTTTAAAAAAAAAAACCCCAAAAAAGGGGGTTTTAAATTTTAAAAAAAAATTTTTAATTTAAAAAAATAATTTAAAAAAAAAAAGGAAAAAAAAAGGGTTTTTTAAAATTTTTTTTTGGGGGGTTTTTTTAAAAAAAAAAGAAAAAAAAAAACCGGGGATTTTTAAAAAAAAAAAGGAAAAGGGAAAAAAAAGGGGGAAAAAAAAGGGGGGGGGAAAAAAAGAGAGAGAGAGAGAGAGAGAGAGAGAGAGAGAGAGAGAGAGAGGGGAAAAAAAAAAAAAAAAGAAGAAGAGGGAAAAAGGGAAAAAAAAATTAAAGGAAAAAAGGGGGAAAAAAAAAAACGAAAAAAAGAAAAAAAAACCAAAAAAAAAAAAAAAGAAAACAAACAAAAAAAACCAAAAAAAAAAACCCCCCCCCCCAAAAAAAAAAACCCCCCCCCCAGGAAATTTGGAAAAACCCCCCCAAAAAAAAACCCCTTTTTGGGGGGTTTTTTCCCCCCGGGGGGGGGGCCCCCCCCTGGGGTTTTGGGGGGGGGTTTTTTGGGGGTTGGGGGGCTTTTGTTGGGTGGGGTTGGAGGGGTTTTTTTTTTGGGGGGGGGGGGGGGGTTTTGGGGGGGGAAAAAAATTTTTTTTTTTTTTTTTTTTTTTTTTTATTTTTTTTTTTAAATTTTTTTTTTTTTTTTTTTTTTTTTTAACTTTTATTTTTTTTTATTTTTTTTTTATTTAATTTTATTTTTTTTTTTTTTTACTTTTTTTTTTCCCTTTTTATTTTTTTTTTTATTTTTAAAAATTTTTTTTTTTTTTTTGTTTTTTTTTTTTTTTTTTTCCTTTTTTTTTTTTTTTCCTTTTCCCCTTTTTATTATTATTTCCATTATCCCCTTTTTTTTTTTTTTTTTTTTTCCCCCCTTTTTTTTTCCCCCCTTTTTTTTTCCCCTTTTTTCCCCCTTTTCCCCCCCTTTTTTTTTTTTTTTTTCCCCCCCCCCCCCCCTTTTTCCCCCCCCCTTTTCCTCCTTTTTTCTTTTTCCCCCCCCCCTCTTCCCCCCCCCCTTTTTTTTTCCCTTTTTTTCCCCCCCCCCCCCTTTTTTTTTTTTCCCCCCCCCCCCCCCTTTTTCCCCCCCCCCCTTTTACCCCCTTCCCCCTTTCCTTTTTCCCCCCCCCCTTTCCCTCCTTTTCCCCCTTTTTTTTCTTTTCCCCTTTTTTTCTTTTTCCCCCTTTTTTTTTTCCCCCCCCCCCTTTTTTTTCCCTTTTTCTTTTTTTTTCCCCCCCCCTTTTTTCTTTTTTTCCCCTTTTTTCCCTTTTTCCCTTTTTCCCCCCCCTTTTTCCCCCTTTTTCCTCTTCCGTCCCTCATTCTCCTTTTCTGTTCCCCTTTTTCCCCCCCCCCTTTTCCCCCCCTTTTTTTTTTTTCCCCCCCTTTTTTTTTTCCCCCCCCGCTTTTCTTTAAAAGGGGCCCCCTTTCCCCCGCCAC
>NC_091556.1:29255564-29258064 GCF_042767895.1 Penaeus vannamei | reverse complement strand
AAGGGAAGAAGGAGAGGTAAGTCAGGAGGAGGAGGTGAGAGTAGAAGGAATAAGGAGGAAGGAGGGGAAGGGAGAAGTGGAAAGGAGTGAGGAATAAGGGTGAGGAGGAAAGAAGGGGAAAGGTAGAAGAAGGAAGAGTGGGAAAGGGAGAAGAGGAGAGGGGGGATGATGAGGAAGGAGGAAAGAGAGGGGAAGGGAGAAGGAAGGAAAGAGGAAGGGAGAGGAGAAGTGGATGAAAGAGTGGGGATAAGGAGGAGGAAAGGTGAGGGAATGAAAGAAGGAGGAAGGAGGGGTAAAGAAGAAGAAAGAAGGAGGGGAAGGAGAGAAGAAGAGGAAGGAAGGGATAGGAAGAAGAGGAAAGATGCGGATAAAAAGAGAAGGAGAGGAAGGAGGAAAGGGAGAACAGGAAGACGGGGGGAGGGGACGAGGAGGGGAGGGAGAGGGAGAAAGGGAGATTAAAGCAGAGGGGAGGAAAACCATGGGGGGAGAAAGGTGGGGAGATTAGAAAACAGAAAGAGGGGGCGAATAGGAAGAGGGAGAGAAGGGAGGTGGTTGAGGGAAAGGAAGATAAGGGGGGGGGAAAAAACACTGAGATGAAAAGAGGGAGATAAGGAGGAAGGAAAAGAGGAAGAGGGTGATTAGAAAGCAGAATAAACGTAGGAAGGAGGAAGGAGGGAGATAAGAAGGAAAAATGAGTAAGAGTTAAGGACAAGGAAGAGGAGAAGGGTAGGTGAAGAGAAGGAAGGGGGGAGGGAAGATAAATGAAGAAGCAGAGGGAAGGTTAATAACGGGGAGGGAAGGAGGTAAACAATAGAAGAATAAGGAGGATGAAGAGGAAAAAAGAAAGAAGGAAGAAGGAGGAAAGTACGAGGAGTAGGAGGGGAGCCGGAAGAGAGGGGGGGAGGGAAAGAGGAAGAATAAACGAACAACGGAGATAGAGGAGAAAGGAGGGAGGGAGGAAATGATGGTGGAAGGAGGGTGAAAGTGTGGGGGAGGGGGGGGGGGAGACCGGGTGGTATGCAAATAAGGAAGGCTTCTAAACTACTTAATACAGAAGGGGAAACTCTCCGAATCGACGTATGGCTATTTCATTATCTTTCACTCTGGGCGATGGAAAGGTCTTTATTAGTGGTACATACTAACACGTAAATACTCAGAATTATCATACATTACTCAACTAATAGTAAATTATAGCAAAGATGACACTAGTGCAAATGATGTTAGAATCATAGTAAAATAGGTAATAAATACTATCATTACGATTATAATCATAATTATTTTCATTATCATTATTTTATCATCATAATTTTTGGCATTATCATTCGTGGCAGTAATAGTAGTAATAGCGGTAGCAGTAATAGTATTGTTATTATTGATAATATTATTTTCATTACTATTATTGTTATCATTATCCTTATTATTATTATTATCATTATTATTATTATCATTATTATTATTATTATTATTATTATTATTATTATTATTATTATTATTATTATTATTATTATTATTATTATTGTTGTTGTTGTTGTTGTTGTTGTTGTTGTTGTTATTATTATTAATTATTATTATTATCATCATCATTATTTTTGTTATTATTATCATTATCATCATCATCATTATTACTTTTAATTTAACTATTATATCATATTATAGTTACTCTTTATTTTTTATTTACTTATAGTTACTTTTATTATTGTTGTTGCTGTTATTATTATAATCATTATCATTATTAATGGTATCATTATTATTGTTGTTATTGTTATTGCTGTTGTTCTTGTTTTTGCTTTAATCATTATTGTTAGTCTTTTATCATTATCATTATCGTTATCATTGTTATTATTATTGGTGATATTATTATTGCTATTGTCATTACTGTTATTATTATTATTATTACTATCATTATTATCATCATTATTATTACTATTATTATTATCATCATCATTATCCTTTTTATGATTATCATCATCATCATTATTTCTATCGTTGTTACCATTTTCATTATCAATACTATTAATATTATCATTATTATTATTACTTTTATGATTATCATTATCAATATCATTCTTAACATTATCATTATCATCATTGTCATTATTATTATGATTGTTACTGTTTTTGTTGTTCTTATTATCCTTATCATTATCATTATTTTAATATCATTATTGTTGTTATTATCGCGATGATTATTATCATTATCACTGTTTCTATTACCATTATCATTATTATCATAATTATGATTATGATTATCATTATCAATATCATTATCATTGATATTGTTATTGCTGTTATAATTAATTTTATGATTATCGTTATTATGATCATTATTGTCATTATTATTGTTTTTGTTATTACTGTTATTATCATTATGATTACTGTTACTATTATTGTTGATATCATTATTACTGTTATTGTTTTTATTTTGCTATCATTGCTATTATCCTTTTTGCTTTTGATATTATTATCATTATTATAATTGTTGTTGTTGTTATTTGTGTTA
>NC_091556.1:29215564-29220564 GCF_042767895.1 Penaeus vannamei | reverse complement strand
TGTGGTGGGCGGGCTGACGCCTGGCCACACCTACACCTTCCTGATCCGTGCAGTCAACTCACGAGGGGCGTCGTTCCCGAGTCCCTGGTCCGACCCGGTCACGACCCGCTCTCCCCGCGACCCGAGTCTCACGGAGGACGAGGTCCGTCACGTCCGCCGCCGCCTCTCGCGCCCCGCCGTCACACTCACCGACGCCACAGTAACATCAGCCAGTGATATTGTCCTCAACTGGAAGTTCCTAACATCGACAGAAGAGTCAGTGGAGGGTGTCTTGGTGTATGCTGTGAGTGAATCGGGCGCCGTGCAAGTAGCCACCGTCCTGGGATCCTCGTCCTCCTCGCACCTGCTGCATGAACTGAAGCCCAACACCCAGTACACCTTCTTCCTCGTACCTTTTTGGCACAGCGTTGAAGGCACGCCGTCGAACTCCCAGTCGCTGAAGACTCCTCAGGACGGTGGGTGATTCTGATAGCTTTTCTTTTTACGTTTAATGAATGATGATAGCCATGCAAATTTCTCCTTTATATTGCAAAGTGGTTAGGCAAAGCACAAATCTTTATTTACATCTGAAGGCTAAGTCATCAGACATTTCTTCCACAGTTCCTCTGGTGGCTCCTGGAGATGTTCGGGTGTCGACGCGCGAGGAAGGCTCGGTTCTCATCACATGGTCGACTCTTGCCCCGGAGTTAGCCCGAGGGAAGATCATAGGCTACCAGGTTACCCTCAGCCACAACGGAACCCACACGACGAAGACCGTGACGAACCCTTGGCTGGAGGCGAACGACCTCGTATCAGGTCGACTGTACACCGTCCGTGTTGCTGCCCTCACGGAAGCTGGTCCCGGCCCGTTCACCGCTCCTGTGCTGATGGACGCTGGCCCCTCTGACGCTCAGACGCGCCACCAAGATGACGAGGACGACGGCTCTGTCTTGTACGCCCCGCCACAAACGGCTTGGCTGGTGTACCTGTTGATTCCGGTGGTGCTGCTGTTATCTGTCATTACGCTATTCTACGTGAGGCGTTTACGGGGCAAATCAACGCCCTCTAACCCGCCTCACGCCCCTGCCCTCTATCAGGACCCGTCCCTCTACTCAGCCCACCATTCGGTCAACATGTACGGAGAACAGAAGCTGTGGCGACCGTCGGATAGTGATAAGGATTCCAGTCTTTCCTCGAAGCGGCTCCTTCATCCCGACCAGCCAGCGAACGAGTACGCGGAGCCGAAGATCCAGCGAGTCAACGACATGACGGAACCCTACGCCACCACGGCGCTGATAGAGCCGTCGCCGCCTGGCATGAGTCATGGGCCTCCTCGGCAGCATCACAGCGATGACTCGGGAGTGCAGGTGAACTGGGCCGCCATTATCCCGCCCCCGCCGAGCTGTCCTCCTCCACAGAACTTCGACCTGGGCGACCCGATGGGCGTGACCAGCGACCCTCTGGGCGTCAGGATGGTATGTCCCACAACGGCCATATATGGGGGGAGTAAGAGCAGTGGATCGGACCAGTACGAGCATGCCTCCGACGGAAGCATGGATAAGCCGTGCGAGCTGATGAACCCAGGGAAGAACAGAGACAGATTCCTCACCTTCAACTCCCTTCAGGCGCGCGGCTACCGCCAGGTCCCCGTGGAGACCCGGCCCCAGCAGCCCACGGACCCTCCGCGTAACAATACCCACTGATGGCGGGACACGCGAGGATCGGACGCCTAACGCACGGCTCCCCATCCTCTTGTCATATTACCAAAGCTTTATCATGATGCTTATTAGTCTAATTAGTGATGCTTTGTGCAAAAGGTCTGTGATGAACACAATATGATTTTTGTTGAGTGGTTGTAACAGTCATATAGGTGACGACTTCCTACATACTAGTAGAAAGTTAGTCCCGTCTGCATTGAAGACATTTGGTGTCGAGCGTTTTCGAACCAAGAAAGCGATGCTTGAATATTCGTTGTTGAACCACATGCTTACTAGATGCACAGTGCTCCTATTAATGTGCTGTAAATGCCAGTAGGTTTTGTACAGTTTTAATAAATGCTAACGTTTATTAAGAGCATTACAAAACTTAGTGATACCTTCTTTATGTCAAACGTCCTTAAGGTGACCAGTGATATATATTCCCCTTCAGAAATTCAGTGAAGACTTTCAAACGCTGTTTATGTGTCTCCAGTACGGAAAGTTTAAATCTGCAACCCATACAGGAATTAGTGGTGTCCCATACCTATCAGCTGGTCTTGGCGCGCGTTGTGATGGTACTCATGCATTAGATTGACGATATTGCGAAAAGTTTCCTCTGGGATATTATCAAATTTGCAAGTGTTCCTCAACGGAAGAACGTTTACAGTTACTTGTGTATCTCCAGAAGTGGCCGTTCCACGTTGCTGAATCCACCTTCTCCAACGGTGGCGTCGTACATCTCGGTCCCCAGCTCCTCCCTTCTCCCGGATGTGAATCTGTCGTTATCAGGGCTTCCTCGACACAGTTGGCATAATCTTCTAATCATTAACTGCATCGCCATCCCTCCGTAACGCTAAAGATTATGTGTCTCCCAGATGTCAACGATTCCCTCAGCATCATTTACAAGCCAGTGCGAGAAGGGAGGACGTGGTCTTACGAGAAATCAAGCACAAAAAGGAGTACTTCAGACTTCAAGGCAGAATCACCATCTGCTTCAGTGACGTATCGGTACCTTGACTGTAAACTCGTGTTGTGGCTAGTGGTAATAGACTAGCATCCTTCCAATATGCCATAGTCCTAGTAACTATACCCTTGTGGTCATAGATCCAACACAGATTTAGTGAAAGTACCATAGCATAGTTTCCCAACACTGCCGTAGTGATAAACCAGTGATTTGGCTTCAAGTAGGTCCTACGCATTAACTCTGGTACTGTTTGATGGTTAGCCCCAAATGTGTCTAGTAATTAACTTGTTCTCAAATTCCCATTAAAGGTGCAATTGGCTGTTTGTTAAGAATAGTACCAATGTAATAAGTTCTATTTCCCTAGTCAACCATTGTATATATGTAAGTAAGAAATCTATTTTTGTATAATAAAAAGCTGTTATGACTTGATTTTGTTGTTTATTTCACTCGGTGAATCACAATAAAATAATGTAGTTTGTAAGCAAAACAAATATACAAATGAAAAAGCAATAAGTTGTGCAACGTCTTTATATCAGATTAGGTATGATTGTGGTAATCATCATCATTGTAATTATTATTATCATGATCATTGCCATCCCTATTATTATTAGTAGTAGTAGTATTATCATCATCATCATCATTATTATTATTATTATTATTATTATTATAATTATTATTATTATTATTATTATTATTATTATTATTATTATTATTATTATTACTTAAATATTATTATTACTTAATTATTATAATTATTATTATTATTATTATTATTATTATTATTATTATTATCATTACTATTATTACTTAAATATTAGTATTGTTATTATTTTTATCATAACCATCATCCTTATCATGGCCATTATTATTATTAGTGTTAATATTATAATAATTATTATTATCATTGTATAAGAATTATTTTTATAATTATTGTTGTTGTTTTGTAGTTATTACCCATGTCGCTACAATTGTTGATAAAATCAATTTGGTAATAATGAATAGAGTAAATACGATCATAAAGGGAGAATTATGTACTTTAGAATATTAGTATTATCATTATCGTTATCATTATTATCATCGTTGTTATTGCTATTGTCTTTTTAACAGTAATGATAATAATGATAATATTATTAGCATTACCACTATCATCATTACTGTTATTGTTATTATTAGTAGTAGTAGTTCTGTTATCACCATCATCAGTATAATATCCATCTTCATAATCACCAACCTTATTGTTATTAAATGTTATTATTAGTATTGACATTATGAAGATATAATACTAATATTAATATTATTATCAAGATATATAACATTGATAATGGCAACGACGACGATGGCGATAATGATCATTATAATCTATTTAGCATCCTAGAACCACCATTAATGGTATCACTCCTACAAAAAGGGACAAATTTACCCCTTAGGAAACAGCCGCCCTCCTTAGGCCTCTGGATACCCCTCCCCTCCCATGCTCTACCCCCCCCCCCGGCCTACACAGCAGGGGTGTGGCATCAACCCGTAGGATTTATCACAAGAGTGTCTCGGGCCATATTCGTCGACGATTCATTTGCATACCCGGGGCACCGAGATACCCCACCCCTTCCCCATCCTCCATCCCTCTCATCCTCTTCTCTCTCTCCTTCCTACCCTCATCCTCCACCTCACTCCCCTCCCCATATTATCTCCACCTCCCACCACTCTCCCCACCCCCTACCATTCTCCCCACCCCCACTATCCTCCACCACTCGCCCCCCACCCCACCATCCTCTACCCTATTACCACCCGCACCCCCTTTCCCCTTACTCTTCCCTCCTTCCCCTTCCTCTTCCCTCCTTCCCCTTCCCCCTTTCCCCTTCCCACCTTCCCTCCCCTCCCTTCTCCTTTCTCCCTCCCACCCTCTACCACTCCCCTCCCTCCCTCTCCCCCTCCCCTCCCTCCCACCCTCTTTCCCTCCCCTCCCTTCCCTTCTCTCCCTCCCCTCCCTCCCACCTCTCCCCCTCACCTCCCTCCCACCCTCTCTCCCTCCCCTCCCTTCCATTCTCTCCCTTCCCTCCCTTCCCTTCTCCCCCTTCCCTCCCTTCCCTTCTCCCCCTTCCCTCCCTTCCCCTCTCCTCCTCCATCGCTACGTGTCCGTGTGTGTCTGGCGTAACGAGTGAACAAGTGAACAAGTGGATCCGTGGGTGGGTCTCGGCAGGGCGGGTCTGGGGGTCGTTCAGTTGTTTACGCTGTGGTTGATGTGTGTCTTGTTTTTGTTTGTCTGCGGCTTTGATGATGGCTTTAGATTTTTGTTGTTGTTTTTTGTTTTTGTTTGTTTGTCTTTAAGAAGAAGAGATAGATCTGATTATGTAATGATTTGA
>NC_091556.1:29188064-29190564 GCF_042767895.1 Penaeus vannamei | reverse complement strand
ACACATACACACACACACACACACACACACACACACACACACACACACACACACACACACACACACACACACACACACACACACATATATATGTGTGTGTGTGTGTGTCTAAATATATATATACATATATGCATATATATATATATATATATATATATATATATATATATATATATATATATATATATGTATGTATATATATATATATATATATATATATATATATATATATACATTTGTATATCTATATCTATCTATCTATCTAGTATCTATCTATCTATCTATCTATCTATTTATCTATCTATCTATCTATCTATCTATCTATCTATCTATCTATCTATCTATCTATCTATCTATCTATCTATCTATCTATCTATCTATCTATCTATCTATCTATCTATCTATCTATCTATATATATATATATATATATATATATATATATATATATATATATATATATATATATATATACATACATACATACATACATACATACATATATAAATATATATATATATATATATATATATATATATATATATATATATATATATATATATATATATATACAGACAGATAGACAGATAGATAGATAAGTTTATAGGTCGATTGATATAGATATATATATATAAATTCACACATACACACATGTGTATCCAGCATAGCCATGATCACCTACATCGCTGCTGCAATACAAACCAGACCGAACAAAGCAATCAGTCATGCAGCGGCGCAAACAGGCAGAGTGACAAGAGGAAAAGGTCAGGCTCGCTTCTCATGCGACGGGAACAGCGGACCGCAACATATGGCCGTAAATCTCCGTGTTATTGGAAAACACTCAGCGTAAAGATCAAACTGTGTAACTGCAGGTATATTGCGCAGTCATACAACTTTGATTGACAAGGAGATTGTAAAAAAAAATAATAATAAATAAAAATGAGGTGTGCATTCAGTATTTAACAAAAATGTGTTGCTTATGACGTTAAGTTCGGATGTGGCAAATCATTTAAGATAAGAAATCAATGTAAAAGACCCTGAAAAATTATTCAAGAAAGTGCATGAAGACATTTATTGAATATTAATAGATATCCCTGAATAGATCCACCTTGGGTTCACATAACACTGACACTAAAGATTATCCTGATAATATTCATCTTTAAATTTAAAGCACTGCATATTTTAGTTTCCACACTTCCTACTAGTCTGGTAGAAAGCACGTTTAGCATATAGTCACGCTCAGAGATTTTACTTATCAAATTTCTACAGATTTTACTTGAGATCAATTTTTTACAGACTATTCTTGAGATAAAATTTTTACAAACTTTTCTTGAGATGAAATTTCTACAGATCTTAATTGCGATCAAATTTCTACAGATCTTATTTGTTAAGCCAAAGTGCATTCTGTTGAATACCTATTGAGGTATCCTTTGAGGGACATAGTCATTTAACAGCATGTGCCCCTTATGTGAAGGAGATGATTTAGGCAAAATTTCCAATATGAGAAAAAATATGTCAGTCAGTTATCTCAGGAGCGTGATGGTATCTGCGCGTGATGCTATACTAAATAAATGTACCTTTTACTGCTATCAACATATTGAGGCAAGGATCACCGCATGCATATTGTATAATCATTTTAAAAATCTATGAAGAAGAGAATGATTATGAAGATTTGCTTCAGTCTCAATTGACCTCATCTCAGATTCAAAACATTTATATACGAACTTGGATTTGATTAAGCTTCTGCAACGTCATATCAAATATTTTTTGGAGAATGATAGTATTTATCAGCGAGCTTCGAAATGCTGGCTTTTGTTTCTTCAGCATATTTGAAGACCACTCGAATATGCATTGACATCAAACACGGTATTGACGTGGGTGCCTATTTTCGGATTATATTCTCAGGGTAATTTTTTTGGTGTGTCATTCATGTGGCCGTGGTTGTGAATTAATGTGTTTTTCTTTTTACTTTTTTTGTCTTCTTTCTTTTCTTTATTTTTCATCTTATTTTTCAACATATTTGTTCATCGATCTCTGGCACATCTCAACATGGTATCAATTCATGAGTTGTTTTATTGGCTCTTTGTTTGTGATTATCTTTCGTAGTAAAGTCATTGTTGCAATATTGCTACCCTTCTACTCTTGTGTCACCTATTTCTCTATTCATATCTTTCTTGTATTTATTGATTTATCCATGGTGTCTAGAAATGTAAATCTTGTATCTACACACACACAGGCACGTGAGCACACACGTAAACGCAAACACACACACACAGACAAACACGCGCACACACACACACACACACACACACACACACACACACACACACACACACACACACACACACACACACACACACACACATATATATATATATATATATATATATATATATATATATATATATATATGCACACATACATACATGAATCATTAACGAGCGCGGCCCATTCCCGCCCTCCACGTTCCCTCCGCAGCTGGCTTCAAAGGACGATAACTTT
>NC_091556.1:29155564-29158064 GCF_042767895.1 Penaeus vannamei | reverse complement strand
CCTCGCCTTCCCCCCTTTTCTTGTTCGTTCGTCTTGGTCGTTCCTCTTGTTTTCTTCCTTTCTTACTCCCTTTTTCGCCTGTTCGTTCATCGTTTCTCGTCTGTTCTTTCCCTTTCTTCGTTTTCCTTTCTAGTCCTTCTTTTCTCTTTTCATTTTTCTTTTCTATATCTTTTGCGTATCCCTTTTCTTTCTTATTTTCTTTCCTCTCATCTGTTTCTTTCTCCATTCTTCCACACCCTTCTCCTGTTTCTTTCTCCATTACTCTCCTTTCTTCTACTCACCTCTCTCCTCCTTTTCGCTCCGCCTTCTTCTTCTCTCTTATTTTCTCTCTCCATCCCTACCTCTTCTTCTCTAACCCCAACTTCTTCCACCTCCTTCTTTTCTCCCCTCGACCCCCTCTCTCCCTGTTTTCCTCGTCCCTCTCCCTCATCTCTCCTCACTCCTTCTCTGACTCTTCTCCACTCCCCCTTTCCTTCTTTCCCCCTCCTCCCTCACGCCCACTCCTCCTCTTCCTTCGCCTTTGATCCCTCATCTCTTCCTCTTCTCTCACCTCCTTCCTCCCTCTTCCCTCACCTCCCTCACCCTCTCCCCTCCTTCCCACCTCTCCCTCTTCCACTCCTCCGTTCCTCCTCTCCCCATCTCTCCCTCCTCCCCTCTCCTCCCTCTCCCCCTCTCCCCCTCCCCTCCCCCCCTGGTCATTGTGCGTCGCAGGGGGTCGTCATCATCGTTCTGGTCGTCCCTCCGGTCTTAACATACATAAGCCACGTCGTCCTAATCGCCTGTGCTTGTTAGAGTACTTGTGTGTAGGGGGAAGGGAAGGTATGTGTGAGTGTGCCGGGTAGAGTGTATGTGTGTGCGGGATTGTATGGGATAAACTGTGTGCGTGAGGGAGTGAATGCGTGAGTGAATGAGGAGTGAGTGAGTGGGTGAATGAGTGAGTGGGTAAGTGAGTGAGTGAGTGAGGAAGGGAGGGAGGGAGGGAGTGAGTGAGTGAGTTGAGTGAGTGATTGAGTCAGTGGGTAGGTGAGGCAGTGAGTGAGTTAGTGAGTGAGGGTGTCTTTGAGTGTGTAAGTGTGAGTGTGTGTGTGTGTGTTCTCATTTGGGTGATCGCCTTTTACATATAAGGTCACTACCTTAAAAAAAAAAAAAAAATAAGATGCCCGAAGCAAAATAATGAAAAGTGGTGAATTTGAAATGAAGATTAATTACAAAACAAAAGAAAAATGAAAAACATATAAACACGATTACCCATCGCCATTATACATAATCATTAAATCCATTACCCTGCAAACCAATCCCAAGACACAAAATAACAGAAAAGGATAAAAGCCCATATAAGACACTAACATAATGATACATACACAACTCTACCCTCGAACTAAGAATTCACTTATTCACCAAATATCTCTGGAAGACTCATTCTCGATAATGAATCTGGCAATGCGACACGGGGTTTCATTTCAATTCCTTTCAGAAATTTCGCCAGGAGAGGGAAACTAACATGAGGAAGACGGCACATGTCTGTATATGCAGTCTTCATTCATCCAGTTCCGGTAACGTCATTTGAAACACCATGCTTAGTAATTATTGTAAGGTCTTATTATGATGGTGATAATGATAATGAGAAATGTTAATAATGGTAATGACGATGATGATAATGATAATGATGATTATAGTAATATGATTTTAATAACCACAACAATATTTGATAATGATAATGATAAAACATTGATACTGATAATGATAACACTAATAATGATAACAATAACAACAATGATAATAATAATGATAATGATAATGATAATAATAATAGTAATGATGATAACCATGATAATGATAATAATAACAACAATAAAACATAATAAGGATAATAATAATGAGAATAAATAATGGTAAAAACAACAATAACAATAATAATAATAATAATAATAATAATAATAATAATGATAATAATAATAATAATAATAATGATAATAGTAACAATAATGATAATGATTCTAAGGATAATGATAAAAATAACAATAAGAATAATGATTATAATAATGATAATAATAATGATACTAATACCAATAATAATGGTAATGATAAGAAAGATAATAATAATAATATTAATGATGGTAATAATAATAATAATAATAATGATGATGATAATAATAATAATAATATTAATAATAATAATAATAATATATGATGCTGATGATAAGTATGATGATAATTACAACTGTAATAATGATGATAATAAAAATCATAATGATAATAGTATTAGTGGTAGTAACAGTAGTAGTAGTAATGATAAGAATGACAATAATAATAATGATAATAATAACAATGATAATAGTAATAATAATAATAATAATAATGATAATAATAATAATAATAATAATAATAATAATAATAATAATAATAATAATAATAATAATAATAGTAATAATAATAGTAATAATAATAATAATAATAATAATAATAATAATAATAGTAATGATAATTTTAATAGTAATGC
>NC_091556.1:29138064-29150564 GCF_042767895.1 Penaeus vannamei | reverse complement strand
CACTCACTCACTCGACACACACACACTCACTCGCACACACACTCACTCACTCACACACACACTCAAACACACACACACACACACACACACACACACACACACACACACACACACACACACACACACACACACACACACACACACACACACACACACACACACACACACACACACACACATACATGCATACCTATCTCTACATATATTGCGCTGGCAACCTAAGAAATTGCAACCTTTTCCTGGGCCAATTCCCCTCCCTGCCCTCGGCTAGTCGTCGCCAGGATGAAAAGGGTTTTGATTTAGAACAAACCCTGAAGAGAAACATTCGCGCTTCTTTTTCTAATCTTAAATGGCCGGAGCGAGAATTGAAGCAGTTCATGGTGGAGGGGGGGGGGGAGGGAGTGAAGGAGGGAGAGAGGGAAGGAGGAAGAGGAGAGGAGGGAGGGGGAGAGAGAGAGAGAGGGAGAGGGAAAGGTGAGGGAGAGAGAGAGGGGGGAAGGGGGAAATCAGGGAGAGAGAGAGGGAGAGAGGGAGGGAGAGGGAGAAGGGAGAGGGAGAGAGAGAGAGAGAGAGAGAGAGAGAGAGAGAGAGAGAGAGAGAGATGAGAGATTGAGAGAGAGAGAGAGAGAGAGAGAGAGAGAGAGAGAGAGAGAGAGAGAGAGATGGATAGATTGATTGATGAATAGATGGATAGATAGACAGACAGACAGATTGATAGATAGACATAGATAGAGAAGATAGATAGATAGATAGAAGATATGATAGATAGATAGATAGATAGATAGATAGATAGATAGAGAGAGAGAGAGAGAGAGAGAGAGAGAGAGAGAGAGAGAGAGAGAGAATAGATAGATAGAGAAATAGATAGAGGGAGGGAGAGAGTGGCAGACACACACACACACACACACACAGAAAGATAGAGAGTGAAGAGAAGACACACATACACACACACACACACACACACAGAGAGAGACAGAGAGAGAGAGAGAGAGAGAGAGAGAGAGAGAGAGAGAGAGAGAGAGAGAGAGAGAGAGAGAGAGAGAGAGAGAGAGAGAGAGAGAGAGAGAGAGAGAGAGGGAGAGAGAAAGGAAACGATCACCCAAGTGCACCTCCTTCCCAAATGATGATGTCATTTGGCCATAACAACCCTCCCCCCCCCCTCCCCCCCTCCCCATTAGACAGAAAATGAACACACGCACTCAATGCACTCCGACTTAATCCCAAAAACCCCGATCACTAAAATATTACCCTCCACGCAATCCATAACCTCCAGGGCTATTCCCACTCCTAAAAGGCAACATTACACAATTACAAGGCACAATATATCACAGTTATAATCAATACCCTCACACCCGCACAAACAGCTTATGAGCCTAAGTGTACAGAAGTGTGGGAACAAATCCTGGAAGGTTCACAGCCAACATCCTAAAAGGGGTAAGTCGTGAACAGTTAATGTAAGTTTCTGTTCTTCAAGTGGCCTTTTTTGAACGAGGAATTTATGCTCACTTGATTTTCCTGCTGAGTGGGAATGGTCACGTAATCGGTGTTGGGAGAACTTTTGACACGGTTTTCCTTTTCGAAAAGGAATCGAGTCATGATTTGATAAATTTAGTTCGCACATCAACACCGTAAAAAAAATGATCACGTGACCTGTCAGTCATGACCACACTTTCACACTCACTGTCATTCCTTCAAACCCTAAAACTCGATTAATATTATTGTTATTATTATCATTATCATTACTATCTTTATTACTGCTATTATTATTTTATTGTTATTATTTTATCATCGTTAGCATTATTGTTATTATTATTATTATTATTTATTATTAGTAGTAGTATCATTATTGTTAGTAGTATCATTATTATTATCATTATCATTATTAAAATATACATGCAAATATAAGAATATACAAAGGAAAAATAAAGTATTTTTAGCCATCATTCCAATCTATTTATTTGAGTCATTAAGTATGTAATTGTATATTACCTAAATTTCTTATTTCTCAAATAACTTTCTAGTCTAAATTTCCGGCTGACATAACAACTGCCCACAAACACGGAAGCAAAGCCATTAAAAAATCATGTCTATGTTTTCTCAACATTTTCTTTTCTTTTCTTTCTTTTTTCTTTATCGGTTCGTCATTAATCTCTTCGATAAAGAACATCAACATCCTCCGTGGATCCCTTTCAGAAACTAATCTTCAAAAAGCTTATGGATTCGTATCTCGGACCGCAAAGGGCGAATCATTCACGGGATGAAATATGTTTCCGATTGGCCACTCCCACTCTCCTCTTCTCCTCCTTCTTCTTTTTCGTTTTCGTCCTTCTTTTTTCTTCTTCTTCTTTATTTTGGTTTCTATCCTTCTTCTTTATATTCTTTTCTATCCTTCTTCTTCTTCTTTATGTTCTTTTGTATCCTTTTTCTTCGCCTTCCTTTTTTTTCTTTCTATTTTTTTCTTTTTTCTTCTTCTTCTTCTTGTCCTTTTTTCTTCTTCCTTGTCTTCTTATACTTCCTTTTTTCCTCTTCTTCTTCTACTTCTTTTCTTCTTCTTCTTGTTCTTTTACTTTTACTTCTCCTTTTTCTTCTTCTCCTTCTCATTCTTTTCTTCTTCTTCGTCTTCTTTTTTGCTAATATTTTATTTTATTTGCCTTTTACTTTTTCTTCTCTTCTTTTATTTCCTAGTCTTCTTCTTCCTCTTCGTATATCTTCTTTTACTCCTACTCTTCTTCCTCTGTTTCCTATTCTTCTTCTTCCTCCTCGTACGTCAACTTCTTTTACCTCTTCTTCACCTTCGCCTTCTTCCTCCCGGTCTTCCCCATCAGAACATAAAATAAATTCTCGTGTTTTTCATCAGGAGAATCAAATCATTCAAAAACCTCTTGATTGACATGTGCCGATCTCCTGAGACCTAATCCCCCTTCCAATCCTCTTTGACAAGGAGATCGAATCCTCCTCGTGCAAAGCAGCAAGGAATCGGAATAAGTGGTATATTGGGAGTTATGAATCTATATCTATATTTTGTTTACAATGCGGGAGTGAGTGAGTGAGTGAGAGAGAGAGAGAGAGAGAGAGAAAGAGAGAGAGAGAGACACAGAGAGAGAGAGAGAGAGAGAGAGAGAGAGAGAGAGAGAGAGAGAGAGAGAGAAAGAGAGAGAGAGAGAGAGAAAAGAGAGAGAGAGAGAGAGAGAGAGAGAGAGAGAGAGAGAGACAGAGACAGAGAGAGCGAGAGAGAGAGAGAGAGAGAGAGAGAGAGAGAGAGAGAGAGCAGAGGAAAAAAGAGATACTATAAAAGAAGACGAGGGTATAGAAAGAGAGGGAGACAGGAAATATACAAAAACAGAAATATAAAGAAAGGAGAGAGAGAGAGAAAGAGAGCAAGAGAGATAGATAGATAGAGAGCGCGATAGAGAGAGAGAGCGAGAGCATGGAAGAGAATGAAACTGACCCCCCCCCAAAAAAAAAAAAAAAAAAAAAATGATGACCGTCTCGTGCATCTCGCGAAAAAAATTTACGACGATTTCACGCCGTCAGTAACAATTCCGCGAAGATGATACACTGCTTGCAACGCCGCACGTCCAGATAATGTGCTTGTAACTGCATTACCTCGTCACATCATACCTTCGATTCGACATGACTAGAGAGAGAGAGAGGGAAGGGGAGGGGGAGGGGGAGGGGATGGGAGGGGTAGGAGGGGAGGGGGAGATGGGGAGGGAAGCAGGGAGGGAGGTAGGAAGGAGGAGAGAGAAAGAGAGAGAAAGAGAGATAGAGATAGATAGATAGATAGATAGAGAAAGAGAGAGAGAGAGAGAGAGAGATAGTGAGAGAACGAGAGAGAAAGAAAAGCGAGAGAGAGAGAGATATAGATAAAGAGAGAGAGAGGGAGAGAAATAGACAGATAGATAGATAGAAATAGACAGATAGATAGATAGATAGAGATAGAGATAGATAGATAGAGATAGAGTGAGAGAGAGAGAAGAACATACATACAAACCGACAGACAGACAGAGAAGACACCTGTGCTCGAGACGCCCACGCCCGTTGTGTTGCGTGCATGTTCGGGTGCTTGTTTTAATATCACGCCAGGATAATTCAATTGATTGAATGCAGGGTTGTGAGATTAGCCTCCAGGCATTATGTTTATCTTCTCTCTCTCTCTCTCTCTCTCTCTCTCTCTCTCTCTCTCTCTCTCTCTCTCTCTCTCTATCTATCTATTTATTTATCTATCTACTTAATCATCACTTTTTTATTATATTTCTCTACTCCCGCCCCTTTTCTATCTCACTCTTTTCCTTGCTCCTTTTCTCTCTCTCTCTCTCTCTCTCTCTCTCTCTTTATAATTCCTCTCTCTCTCTCTCTCTCTTTCTTACCCTCTCTCTTTCTTCCCTCCTTTCTCTCTCTCTCTCGCTCTCTCTCTCTTTCTTCCTTCCTCTCTCTCTCTTTGTACTTCACTCTCTCTCTTTCTTACCCTCTCTCTTTCTTCCTTCCTTTCTCTCTCTCTCTCGCTCTCTCTCTCTCTCTCTCTCTCTCTCTCTTCTCTCTATATATATATATATATATATATATATATATGTATATATATATATATATATATATTTATATATATATATATATATATATATATATATATATATATATATATCTCTCTCTCTCTCTCTCTCTCTCTCTCTCTCTCTCTCTCTCTCTCTCTCTCTCTCTCTCTCTCTCTCTCTCTCTCTCTCTCTCTCTCTCCCTCTCTCTCTCTCTCTCTCTCTCTCTCTCTCTCCTCTCTCTCTCTCTCTCTCTCTCTCTCTCTCTCTCTCTCTCTCTCTCTCTCTCTCTCTCTCTCTCTCTCTCTCTCTCTCTCTCTCTCTCTCTCTCTCTCTCTCTCTCTCTCTCTCTCTCTCTCTCTCTCTCTCTCTCTCTCTCCCCCTCTCTCTCTCTCTCTCTCTCTTCTTTAAACCCATAGTTAATGTATCTTCTCTGCCATCTTTTCTTTTCATTTATGTCTTCACTTCACTAGTTATTTTCCTTGTCTCCAGCTCCTTCCTCGTCACCCTTATTCTCCCTTCTCTCTCCCCCTTCTTATTTCCCCTCTTCCTCTTCGACCCTCTTTCCTGCTCGACCACTTCACTCCCTCCCTCAGCCTATCCCCCCCCTCCCCTCCCCTCTGTCCTTCTCTAAGTTTTTCTCTTTTTTTCTTCCTGTTATTGATTTTCGTCAATCCATTCTTTTACTTTTTGTTTTCCTTTTATTTTTCAGGTGTTCTTTTTTACATTATTTCAACTTTTTTTGATCATTATACATCTTCTCGAACCTAAGTATCCCATACACATATACATATGTGTATATATATATGCATATATATATGTATATATATATATATATATATATATATATATATATATATATATATATATATATATATATATATATATACATATATATATGTATGTGTGTAAGTATATATGAACATATATATATATATATATATATATATATATATATGTATGTATATATATATATATATATATATATGTATGTATATATATATATATATATGTTATATGTATATATATATATATATATATATATATATATATATATATATATATATATATATACAAATATATATATATGTGTGTATATATATATTTATATATATATATATATATATATATATATATATATACATATATATATATATATATATATATATATATGTATATATATATATATATATATATATATATATATATATATATATATATATATATATATATATATATATATATATATATATATACACACACACACCCATTCACACACACACACACATGTATACATGCACGAATAAAGAGCGAAAGAGACCGCCTCTCTGCATATCTCCCCTTTACGGTCTTTTATACAATGTTCTCGATCCCTTTGTTATTCCCCTCTTGCATGTCCATTGTGTCTCATGTTCTCTTCCTTATTCTCTTTTATCATCTCTCCCCATCTTCTCCGGGACGTCAGCCGGCTCATGCACGCCGGGAAATGCCTCTGATGATACGTGGGATTTATATCAACCTGATTCGCGCATGACGTTCCCGCTGGAGGTTATTTTCGACCCTGTGTTTGGGTTCGTAAAGTCATAAAGAGGATGGGAAGAAGAGAGGAGGCAGACGCATAGATAGATAGACAGACGGACAGACAGACAGACAAACAGACATGCAGGCAGATAGACAGACAGACAGACAGACAGGCAGACAGACAGAAAAGCAGTCAGACAGGCAGGAAGACAGGTAGACAAAACAGACAGACAGACGGACATACAGATAAACAGACAAGAGGGACGGAAGAATAAAGGGTACCATCTTTACAAAACATTCCTATAAAAACAATATTAACAAAAGAAAATCTGAAAAAAATGGAAACGGGAAGGCTTAAAAACACAGTAAAACATTAAGAAAAAAGGACACTTTTCCCCATTCCCATTCCCAAATCTCCACCACCTCAAATTCCCTTAACACCACGTACCCTCCCCTCCCTCTTAACCACTCCTCCCCCCCCCCACACCCTCATCTCACCCACCAATGTCTTAACAATCTCGTGATGGCCGTTGTTAAGGACCGGTCCGTAACACCCGGCTCTAGACATGTCATTCAGGGTTGACATGTCCTTTCACTTTACAAACAATAGGCTTGCGCGATCTACCCCCTTCCTGCAAGACACACAGCTTTGTCTGCGTGTCCTCCTCGCTCGTGTCTCTGGTGTCTGGGGTTTTCTTCGTGTCTATCTTCATTTCATTTTTTTCTCCCCCCACCCCTTTCTCTCTCTCCTTTTTTTTCTTTTTTTCTTTTTCTTTTTCTTTTTAGCGTGTTTCCTTTCTTTGGGTTGATTCATTTGTTATGAGAGCGTATTGTATTTTTTTCTTAGATGAATGAACAAAATGATCCTAATCATCACCTGAATTTTAGTTTTGATGATAATGAGTACGATGGTAATGAAGATATGATTATCAGTGCTTTTGTTATCATCAGTAGCTGCAGTGTTAATGTAAATACTATCTACTACTACTACTATTATTTTCTCAGTACTGTAACATGTCATCTATTCATATATGTAAGAACAAACCACCAACTTCAACCTCTATCTAATTAATCCATAAACTCTCTCTCTCTCTCTCTCTCTCTCTCTCTCTCTCTCTCTCTCTCTCTCTCTCTCTCTCTCTCTCTCTCTCTCTCTCTCTCTCTTTCTCGCTCTCTCTCTCTCTCTCTCTCTCTCTCTCTCTCTCTTTCTATTCTCCTATTACCTCTCTCTCATCTTTAATCTTTCCCACCCGTCTTTATCTCTCTTACTTCCATGCATTCTTCTCTTCCCCTTCTCTCATTCCCCGTTTGTTTCTCCTCGACCAAGGATCTCCCATTCCCCTTTCCCCTCTCCTGTCTCCCCTTCCTTTTTCTCCCTCTCTCTCTCCCTCCCTCTTCTCGACTACGCATCACCCTCCCTCCCCCACCCCCTCCCCTTCCTTCATCTTGTGAGTGGCTCCCAACACATATTGATCTTAAGGTAAGCGCTCTTCATTTGCATACCAAGAGGCGATATGCCCACGAAAACGCATTTTCTTCTTGGAGTAAATCAGGAGAACGGAGAGAGAAAAAAAGGAAAAAAAAAAGAAAAAAGAAAAAAAAAATCTTGTTAAAAGTCGATGGGTTTCGTTTTCTTTTTATTCTGTCTTTTTAATTAGAAATAGTTTCCCTCCCTACTTTTGTATTGTTAGGGAGAGCAAGAAGACAATAAGAAAAATGAGAAAGAAGAAGAAATATGGAGAAGGAAAGGAGGGTGAAGGAAGGAGAGGAGGAGGAGGAGGAAGAAAATGAGGAGGAGAATGAGGTGATGAAGTTGGTAGAGGTGGTGGTAGTGGTGAAGGAGAAGGGGGAGGAGGAGGTGGTGGAGGTGGAGGAGGAGGAGGAGGAGGAGGAAGAGGAGGAGGAGAAAGAGGGAGGAGGAAGAGGAGGAGGAGGAAGAGGAGATGATGATGGTAGTGGTATAGCTGGATTAGAAGAAGAAAAAACAGAGAGTAAATAAAAAGTCAACAAATAATAATGACAAGAAGAAAGTGAATGATAATAAAAAGAAAACTAAAAGGCTGGAGGAGATGAACAAGATTGGAAATAAGATTAGCAGGAGGAGGAGATGAAGAAGAAGTGAACAAGAAACAAAAGGAGGAGTAGGAGGTGGAGAGGAAAAAAGAAGAAAAAGAACAAGAAGGAGGAGAAGGAGGAGGAAGAGACGAAGAAGAAGAAAAGGGAGGAAAAGAAGATGATGAAGAGAGAGAAGAAGGAGAGGGTAGTGGTGAAGGAAGAGGAGGAGGAGGAGGAGAAGAAGAAGAAGAAGAAGAAGAAGAAGAAAAAAAAGGAGAAGAAGAAGAAGAAGAAAAAAGGAGAAGAAGAAGAGGAAAAAGAAGGAGAAAGAGAAGAAGAGGAAGAGGAAAAAGAAGGAGATGTGAAAAGAAGAAATAGAAGGAGGAGGAGGATAAGAAGAAGAAGAGGAAAACAGGTAGAAGAAGGAGGAGGATAAAGAGAAGGAAATAAAGAAGAAGAAAAAGAAAGAGGAGGTGTAGGTGGAGACGACGACGATGAAGAAGAAGAAGAAGGGGAATAATAATAATAATAATGAAAATAACAATAATGATAATAATAAGAAGAAAAAGAAGAAGAAGGAAGAAGGAAGGAGAAGGAAGAGAAGTAGAAGAAAATGGACGATAAAGAAGAAAAGAACAAGTAGATGAAGAAGAACCGAAATACCTCCACCATAATGGCCGATTTCCGATAATTGCTGGCTCGCTGGCCTTACGATGGAAATTCGGATCCTTCTCGAATTTTGCCAAAAGAGAGAGAGAGAGAGAGAGAGAGAGAGAGAGAGAGAGAGAGAGAGAGGAAGAGAGAGAGAGAGAAAGAGAAAGAGAGAGAGAGAGAGAGAGAGAGAGAGAGAGAGAGAGAGAGAGAGAGAGAGAGAGAGAGAGAAAGAAAGAAAAAAAGTTGACTGGCCGCTTGTCATTTTTTTTTTTTTTTTTCTCCGAGGCATTTGTGAGAGAGAGGGTCATGACCTGGTTCCTAAAAGGATTTATTTTTTTATTCATTTATTTTTTTCCTTTCCTCGTATTTCCTTCTTCGTCTAAATGTTCACCTCGTGTTGGTTCATTTTTTTTCATGAATCATATATTTTTTTAACCTTTTTTTTTTTTTACTTTTTTACTTTTTAATTTTCCTCTTTTCTTTTTGTTTTCTTCCTCTTTTGTATTTTCTTTTTGTTATCGCGGTTTTCCATCAACCTCAACGTTTCCTTAGTCTTCCTTTCCTTATAGTTTCATCACTGTCCTTTTCTTCCTCCTCTCTTTTCTGTTTCCATTCTCCTCCTCCTCCTCCTCATCCTCAATCACTTCTTCACTAATTATTTTTCCTATTCTGCCTACTCTTATTTCTTATTTGTTGTAATACCTCCATCTCGTTACCCCGGTTATACGCTCTCTCTCTCTCTCTTTCTTTCTCTTTTTCTCTCCCCTTCTCTCTCTCTCTCTCTGTCTCTGTCTCTCTCATTCTCTGTCTCTATTTCTCATTCTCTCTCTCTCTCTCTCTCTCTCTCTCTCTCTCTCTCTCTCTTTCTTTCTCATTTTCGCTCTCCCCTTCTCTCTCTATCTCTCTCTCTTTCTCTCTCCCTTTCTCTGTCTCTGTCTCTCTCTCTCTCTCTCTCTCTCTCTCTCTCTCTCTCTCTCTCTCTCTCTCTCTCTCTCTCTCTCTCTCTCTCTCTCTCTCTCTCTCTATCTATCTGTCTCTATCTCTGCCCCCCCCTCTCTCTCTCTCCCTCTCACTCTCTCTCCCTCTCACTCTCTCTCTCTCCCTCTCTCACTGTCTCTCTCTCTCTCTCTCTCTCTCTCTTTATCTATCTATCTATCTATCTATTTATCTCGAGCCTGAAGGGACATGAAGTGGCACCGATAAACGCCATTAATATCTGTTAGCTTCCGGTACAGTGCAAAGGGTCACCATAACCTGGATGTGAAAGGATTATTCATTAAGAAGATGATTCAGCAGCTTTTTGTTATCCTCTCTCTCCCTCTCTTACTCTCGTGTTCTTATTGTGTCTGTCTACATGCTGGTCTGTTTGTTTATTGCAGCCTATCTCTGTCTCTTACTCTATCTCTCTGTTTAACTGTCTTTCTGTCTGTCTGTCTGTCTCTCTCTCTCTCTCTCTCTCTCTCTCTCTCTCTCTCGCTCTCTCTCTCTCTCTCTCTCTCTCTCTCTCTCTCTCTCTCTCTCTCTCTCTCTCTCTCTCTCTCTGTCTGTCTGTCTGTCTCCTTTTCTCTCTCTTTTTTCTCTCATCAACTCCTCTTCCTTCTATCTCGCTTCACCCTTTTCCACCTTTTCCTTTTCCTCCTATTCTTTCACCACGTACGTATTCTTTTCTTCCTTCTCCACCAATCCCCTTTTCCCTTTCCTTCTATCCATCTCTCAACACCCACAGTCTTCTTCTTATTGTTATTCCCCATTTCCTTACATTCTATCCTTCTCTCTACACTCCCAGTCCTCTTTCATTTACCTTCCCCATTTTCTTACTTTCTCTCCTTTCTACACCCCCAGTTCTCTTCCTATTCCCCTTCCCCATTTCCTTTCTTTCTAGCCTCCTCTCGACACACCAATCTTCTTCCTTTTCCCTTTTCCCATTTCTTTTTATCTCTCCCAGTCCACCTTTCTGTACTTGAATATCTTTCTACGTAACCTTTCTTGTCCTTGACTGCCTAAGGTTCCATGGGCTGTTAGATGTAAAGTTCACTCTTCCACTGGATTTGACCTTTCTAAACACTGAAAGATTTAAAGAACTCATAGACCATCGTGGAAGCGTAGAAGTTTACTGACCTTTTTAGCCAAACATTTTACGATACTGAAGGAATTTAGTCGTGGAGAGAAAAGGTTTTGTAAAGGCACGTGTTTTCTCTGGGATTTTTCTTTGTGTTATCTGCGTTGTTATCTTTAGGTTTGTTTCAGATGCGTGTTTACTAAATTGCTGTTTTGTTTTTGGCTTTGATTATATGCATTTAAAAATCTTAATAGTTTTTGTTATCATGATGACAATTGTCAGTCTTATTAAAGACATTCTCATGTAAATATTATCTTGATTTGTCTGTGTCTCTGCATGTTTGCTTTTCTTTATATCAAGCTTGGCTATTTTTACAAAACACTTTTCTTTTTCTTTTTCTTTTTTTTAATTTACTTGTTCGTTCAGTTTTGTGTATACATTTGTTATTTTTCATTTCCTTTTCTTTCTTGTATTTCTCTCTGATTTCACTTCTACCTAAAATAAAAGCAAAAAAGAAAAGAAAAGGAACCTCACTTCGCATTCCAATTTTAGCTTCGGTTCCATTTCTCCCAAATCAACTCCATTTCCCCCTGTGATTTGCATGACACCGCCTCGACCCGCCGCCAGAATCTCGTGTCATGCGATCTTGTTCGGATGTGTTGACCTCCGCATTGAACGCTTTTACGTGCATGGCCCTCCCGTTACCATGGCAACCACCCAAACATCCGGAATTGGCTCTTTATCCGCGATTTGGCCGCAGAAATTTAGCATGATCGCATGAAAAAAGGAAAGAAAATGTGTTAACGATTTTCGAAATTGTGGGGGTCTTTCGGCCCTCTCTCTTTCTTCTGGGAAATTCCTAAATTCATTCTGTTCTTCCCTTATTCTTCGCAACATGCAAGGTTTCTGCGCGTATTTACACAGAAAGGAATAATTAATGTCTATAAAAACGGATCTTAAACATTTTATCCCCGATTGTCTTTAGCATCAACATTATTTGGGATCTTTTTGGCCTTCGGGAGTCCGGGTAAATGCAGTCTTTTATGGCCTCGTTGTCTTAAATAACTGCGATTTCACGCCATTAGATGACCGTGAACTGCCACCCGTTCGAGAAAACCCACGTTTCACATCAATTCTAGTAATTCCAAAGCAATGAAGACTTTAAGACGTTGTTAACTCAGGTAGTTTTGCATTGTTTGGATGCAGTGTCAATCAGACTTTTTTCCTTCTTTTTTTGAGCCACACGCAGAGAGAGAGAGAGAGAGAGAGAGAGAGAGAGAGAGAGAGAGAGAGAGAGAGAGAGAGAGAGAGAGAGAGAGAGAGAGAGAGAGAGAGAGAGAGAGAGAGAGAGAGAGAGAGAGAGAGAGAGAGAGAGAGAGAGAGAGAGAGAGAGAGAAGAAGAAGAAGTAGAATGAAAGAGAGAGAGAGAAGAATGAAAGAGAGAGAGAGAGAGAGAGAGAGAGAGAGAGAGAGAGAGAGAGAAGAAGAAGAAGAAGTAGAATGAAAGAGAGAGAGAGAAGAATGAAAGAGAGAGAGAGAGAGAGAGAGAGTGAGAGAGAGAGGCGAGAGAAAGAGCTTCAAAGGCTAGCTCATTCTTAGTAACCTAACCCAATCAATACTTTTGAAACTTTATCACTAATAATAAAATGAAATAGAAAAAAAATTGCATGAATCTATTTCTA
>NC_091556.1:29128064-29133064 GCF_042767895.1 Penaeus vannamei | reverse complement strand
GGGCGAGGGGGGCGAGGGGAAAGGTGGGGAAGAACGGTCAGGTGTGGCGGAAGGGGAAATGGGGGAAAGGGAGAGGCGTTCGCTTGAAATTTGCCTTTTGTGTGAATTCGGAGAGCAAGTAGGAAGCGGGCGTTCGTTTGCTTGTTTTTCGTTTTGTTTTTCGTTTGTTCTTCGTTTGCGTTTCGATTGTTTGTATTTTGTTTTCGTTTGTATTTCGTCTTTTTGTGTGTTTTTCGTTTTTCATTTTTTTTTTTTTTTTTACTTTTATTTCGTTTATTTTGTATTGTTTTAATCTCTCATTTTTGTTTTGTTTTGTTTTTCATTTGTATTTCGATTTATGTTTTGTTTTTTGTTTTAATTTTTTCATCTGTATTTCGTTGTGTTTTGTTTTGTTTTTCCTTTCTATTTCGTTATTTGTTTTGTTTTTCATTTGTATTTCGTTTTCTTCATTAGTATTTCATATGTTTTTCATTATTTTTAATTGCTTTCGCTTTTTCTCCAGTCACTTTTTGTTTGCTTCTCCCTTAGTTAGCAGCTGAACCATAGAGTCGTTTGTTTTTGCCAAGGTGACGCGAGGACGGGGCGGACGTGTTGAAGAAACGAGAGTGAGAGAGAGAGAGAGAGAGAGAGAGAGAGACATAGACGGAAAGAGAGAGAGAGAGAGATAGACAGAAAGAGAAAGAGAGGGAGAAAGAGAAAGAGAGAGACAGAAAGAGAAAGAGAGAGACAGAAAGAGAGAGAGAGAGGGGCCTGTGGGTATTCACGAAGAGCGTGACTTTGTGCCGTTGCTCCGTGGACTGACTTGGGGAAACCAGACCTTTTTCGACATATATCATGCGGGTCTCGCCGGATTTAAATTTACCGAAGGAGAGAAAGGGAGGGAGAAATAACCTTGGAGTGAGGCGAAAGAGAATGCTCGTGCGCGGACACGTACATATACGAATGGATGTGCATGTGTAGATTTGGATGCACACACGAATGGACATGTGAGCACACAAGGAAGAACAGATATATAGAAATACACACGCACACACAGAAACGCACACACACACACACACACACACACACACACACACACACACACACACACACACACACACACACACACACACACACACACACACACACATACACGTACATAGAATAACACTCATAAAGTTGTCACAGTTTCACAGACTTTTAGTACCAAGATCACTATTGATATTCCAGTTTGCCGTATAATAATATTTTTTTTTTTTACATATTGATGAGTTAAGAAAGAGAAATAGAGAGAAAATAACGCAAAACTTCATTTCTTATAAAACGCAAATCACGTATCACTAATTTCGAGTCGATACACATAAAAATACTACAATAAATACAGAAACATAAGGACAAATTGAGAATCTATATATTGGGATTTGGACAAAAATATATCCAAATCTACTTCTGATCACTGTACATAATGACAAGCGTTTTGCCAGTGCATGCCATATGACACATATTTCCAATATCATTCGTCAATAAAGTAATTGGGTTAACTGCCACCTGTTAGGCAAACGCCCCGGTCGATATCGAAGCCAAAATTACGTCATATCAATCTTTTATTGTAATGGCATTGAATCAAATGGATAATTAATGAGGTATTACACATTGGTTCTGGGAAATAGAGGGAATTAATGCAAACTTAATGAACAGTAGATTACACAGGTAAACGTTACGTCATTACTGAGGCTTTTCATCTCATATCGGGTTTGCAATCGCTCAATGCAATCAATATGGCGGTGATACATGGGGAAGCAGACAAATGCATATAAGCAGATCTTGAAAGTCAAATATACAATAATAGAGAGAGAAGATAGATAGTTTGATAGATGGATAGAGAGAGAGAGAGAGAGAGAGAGAGAGAGAGAGAGAGAGAGAGAGAGAGAGAGAGAGAGAGAGAGAGAGAGAGAGAGAGAGAGAACTAGGGAGGGAGGGAGGGAGGGAGGAGAGAAAAAGAGAGAAACGGACAGACAGACACGTAGACGCACATAGAGAACAAACAGAGAGGATGACTGACTAACATACACAGAGGCAGAGACAAGAAACAAGGAAAAATATGCTGACATACGTACAGACAGACAGAGAGATAGAAACGAGAGAAAGACAAAAGCAAAGAGACAAAACGATAGTGTGAGAAGGATAGAGAGAGAGAGAAACAGACAAAACAGCTGAGAGACAATCGACGGACATATAAAGAAACAAATAGACAAGGAAAGACAAACCAACAGACAGACAGACAGACAGAACCGGACACAACCCAACGAAAGCAGAGAGACAGACACTCAGACAATCGGAAAGACACAGAAACCCAGACAGAAGCGAGAGCCGAAAGCCGAGAGGGAGGAGGCACCCGAGAGCCGAGAGGGAGGGGGCACCCGAGAGCCCAGAGGGAGGAGGCACCCGAGAGCCGAGAGGGAGGAGGCACCCGAGAGCCCAGAGGGAGGAGGCACCCAATAGCCGAGAGGGAGGAGGTACCCGAGAGCCGAGAGGGAGGAGGCACCTGAGAGCCGAGAGGGAGGAGGCACCTGAGAGCCGAGAGCAAGGAGGCACCCGAGAGCCGAGAGGGAGGAGGCACCCGAGAGCCCAGAGAGAGGAGGCACCCGAGAGCCGAGAGGGAGGAGGCACCCGAGAGCCCAGAGGGAGGAGGCACCCTAGAGCCGAGAGGGAGGAGGCACCCGAGAGCCGAGAGGGAGGAGGCACCTGAGAGCCGAGAGGGAGGAGGCACCCGAGAGCCCAGAGGGAGGAGGCACCTGAGAGCCGAGAGGGAGGAGGCACCCGGGAACCGAGAGGGAGGAGTCCCCGAGAGCCGAGAGGGAGGACGCACCCGAGAGCCGAGAGGGAGGAGGCACCCGAGAGCCGAGAGGGAGGAGACACCCGAGAGGCCAGAGGGAGGAGTCCCTAAGAGCCGAGAGGGAGGACGCACCCGAGAGCCGAGAGGGAGGAGGCACCCGAGAGCCCAGAGGGAGGAGGCACCCGAGAGCCGAGAGGGAGGAGGCACCCGAGAGCCCAGAGGGAGGAGGCACCTGAGAGCCGAGACGGAGGACGCACCCGAGAGCCGAAAGGGAGGAGGCACCCGAGAGCCCAGAGGAAGGAGGCACCCGAGAGCCAAGAAGGAGGCACCCGAGAGCCGAGAGGGAGGAGGCACCCGAGAGCCGAGAGGGAGGAGGTACCCAAGAGCCGAGAGGGAGGAGGCACCCGAGAGCCGAGAGGGAGGAGGCACCCGAGAGCCGAGAGGGAGGAGGCACCCGAGAGCCGAGAGGGAGGAGGCACCCGAGAGCTGAGACGGAGGAGGCACCTGAGAGCCGAGAGGGAGGAGGCACCCGAGAGCCGAGAGGGAGGAGGCACCTGAGAGCCGAGAGGGAGGAGGCACCCGAAAGCCGAGAGGGAGGAGTCCCCGAGAGCTGAGAGGGAGGAGGCACCCGAGAGCCCAGAGGGAGGAGGCACCCGAAAGCCGAGAGGGAGGAGTCCCCGAGAGCCGAGAGGGAGTAGGCACCCGAGAGCCCAGAGGGAGGAGGCACCCGAGAGCCCAGAGGAAGGAGGCACCCGAGAGCCGAGAGGGAGGAGGCACCCAAGAGCCGAGAGGGAGGAGGCACCCGAGAGCCGAGACGGAAGAGGCACCCGAGAGCCCAGAGGGAGGAGGCACTCGAGAGCCCAGAGGGAGGAGGCACCCGAAAGCCGACAGGGAGGAGGCACCCGAGAGCCAAGAGGGAGGAGGCACCTGAGAGCCCAGAGGGAGGAGGCACCCGAGAGGGAGGAGGCACCCGAGAGGGAGGTGGCACCCGAGAGCCGAGAGGGAGGAGGCACCCGAGAGGGACGAGGCACCCGAGAGCCGAGAGCAAGGAGGCACCCGAGATCCGAGAGGGAGGAGGCACCCGAGAGCCCAGAGGGAGGAGGCACCCGAGAGCCGAGAGGGAGGAGGCACCCAAGAGCCGAGACGGAGGAGGCACCCGAGAGCCGAGAGGGAGGAGGCACCCGAGAGCCGAGAGGGAGGAGGCACCCGAGAGCCGAGAGAGGAGGCACCTGAGAGCCGAGACGGAGGAGGCACCCGAGAGCCGAGAGGGAGGAGGCACCCGAGAGCCGAGAGCAAGGAGGCACCCAAGAGCCGAGAGGGAGGAGGCACCCGAGAGCCGAGAGGGACGAGGCACCCGAGAGCCGAGAGCAAGGAGGCACCCGAGAGCGGAGAGCAAGGAGGCACCCGAGATCCGAGAGGGAGGAGGCACCCGAGAGCCGAGAGGGAGGAGGCACCCGAGAGCCGAGAGGGAGGAGGCACCCAAGAGCCGAGACGGAGGAGGCACCCGAGAGCCGAGAGGGAGGAGGCACCCGAGAGCCGAGAGGGAGGAGGCACCCGAGAGCCGAGAGAGGAGGCACCTGAGAGCCGAGACGGAGGAGGCACCCGAGAGCCGAGAGGGAGGAGGCACCCGAGAGCCGAGAGGGAGGAGGCACCCGAGAGCCGAGAGAGGAGGCACCTGAGAGCCGAGACGGAGGAGGCACCCGAGAGCCGAGAGGGAGGAGGCACCCGAGAGCCGAGAGGGAGGAGGCACCCGAGAGCCGAGAGGGAGGAGGCACCCGAGAGCCGAGAGAGGAGGCATCCGAGAGCCGAGACGGAGGAGGCACCCGAGAGCCGAGAGGGAGGAGGCACCCGAGAGCCGAGAGCCGAGAGGGAGGAGGCACCCGAGAGCCGAGAGGGAGGAGGCACCCGAGAGCCCAGAGGGAGGAGGCACCCGAGAGCCGAGAGGGAGGAGGCACCCGAGAGCCGAGAGGGAGGAGGCACCCGAGAGCCGAGAGGGAGGAGGCACCCGAGAGCCCAGAGGGAGGAGGCACCCGAGAGCCCAGAGGGAGGAGGCACCCGAGAGCCCAGAGGGAGGAGGCACCCGAGAGCCCAGAGGGAGGAGGCACCCGAGAGCCCAGAGGGAGGAGGCACCCGAGAGCCGAGAGCAAGGAGGCACCCGAGAGCCCAGAGGGAGGAGGCACCCTAG
>NC_091556.1:29120564-29123064 GCF_042767895.1 Penaeus vannamei | reverse complement strand
GGGGAAGGGGAGTGAAATGGAAAGACGAAAGTGAAGAGGGAAAATGGAGGGAGGGGAGGAAAAGAAGATAAGGGAGCTAGGGAGGGAGGGGACGGGAAAGAAGGGGAGGGGGAGGAAGGGTATGGGAGATGAGGAGTGAGAGAGAAAGACGGAAGTGAAGAGAGAAATGGAGGAGGGGAAAAGGGAAGGGCAAGAAGGGGAGTGAGAGACAAAAGATGAGGTGAAGAAGGAAATAGAAGAGGAGAAAAGGGAAGGGAAAGAAGGGAAAGGGAAGGAATAGGCCAAAGGGAAAAGATAAGAAGAGGGAATGAAAAAATAGGGATAGGGAAAGGAAAAGAAGAGTAAAAGAGAAAGAAGGAAGAGTAGAGGAGACTACACATAAGAATGGGTAAGGGAAGTGTATGGAGGGGAAGAAAGCACCGACGTGGATGAGGAGCAGAGTTCAGGGAAGAGGGAAAGGACAGGGAAGGGACAGGGAGAGGGAGGGGGAGGGAGGAGGAAAGCGGAAGGGAGGGGTAGAGGGGCGAAGGAGGGAGGAGGAAGAGGCGGAGGGAGGGGGAGGAGGAGAGGGGAGGAAGGGGAGGAGGAAAGCGGAAGGGAGGGGGTAGAGGGCGAAGGAGGGGAGGAGAAGAGGCGGAGGGAGGGGGAGGAGGAGAGGGGGAGGAAGGGGAGGAGGAGAGGGAGGGAGGGGGTGGAGGGAGAAGGGGAGGGAGGGGGTCGAGGGCGAAGGAGGGGGAGAAGGAGAGGGGGAGGGGAGGAGGGAGATGGAGTAGGGAGGGGGAGGAGGAGAGGGGGAGGAAGGGGAGGAGGAGAGGGAGGGAGGGGGAGGAGGAGAGGGGGAGGAAGGGGAGGAGGAGAGGGGAGGGAGGAGGGAGAGCGGAAGGGAGGGGGTAGAGGGCGAAGGAGGGGGAGGAGGAGAGGGAGTAGGGAGGGGGAGGGATGAGAGGGGGAGGGAGGGGGAGGAGGAGAGGGGGAGGGAGGGGGAGGAGGAGAGGGGGAGGAAGGGAGGAGGGAGAGGGGGAGGGAGGAGGAGAGCAGTAGGGAGGGGTAGAGGGCGAAGGAGGGGGAGGAGAAGAGGCGGAGGGAGGGAGGAGGAGGGAGAGGGAGGAAGGAGGGAGGAGAGGGAGGGGGAGGGAGGAGAGGGGAGGAAGGGGAGGAGGAGAGCGGAAGGGAGGGGGTAGAGGGCGAAGGAGGGGAGGAGGAGAGTGGGAGGGAGGAGGAGGGAGAGGGAGGAAGGGGAGAAGGAGAGGGAAGAAGGGGGAGGAGGAGAGGAGAACATGGAGGAAGGGGAGGAGGAGAGGGGAGAAGGAGGAGGAGGAGGAGAGAGGGGAGGGAGGAGGAGGAGGAGAGCGGAAGGGAGGGGGTAGAGGGCGAAGGAGGGGGAGGAGGAGAGGGGTAGGGAGGGGGAGGAGAAGAGGCGGAGGGAGGGGGAGGAGGAGAGGGGGAGGAAGGGGAGGAGGAGAGGGAGGGAGGGAGGAGGAGAGGGGGAGGAAGGGGAGGGAGGAGAGGGGGAGGGAGGGGGTAGAGGGCGAAGGAGGGGGAGGAGGAGAAGGGGAGGGAGGGGTAAAGGGCGAAGGAGGGGAGGAGGAGAGGGGGAGGGAGGGGGTAGAGGGCGAAGGAGGGGAGGAGGAGAGAGGGGTGGGAGGGGTAGATGGCGAAGGAGGGGGAGAGGGGAAGAAGGGAGGGCCGGAGAGAGGGTGAGGGAAGGAGAGAGGGGGAGGGAGGGGGTAGAGGGCTAAGCAGGGGAGAAGGGGAGAGGAGAGGGATACAGAAAGGGCAGGGAGCGGGGAGAGAGGGATGGATAGCGGTCCGGTAATGCTCAGGTAGGGGAAGGGTTAGGATAAATCTTCCCTGAACAAGATATTTGCTTTAGGGGAGCGAGAGCTTCCAGGCACACGCAGATGGATTTGCTTGTTGACTTGTTTACCTTGCTGTCTATCTTCGTGCTTCCCTATCTATCATTCCGTCTGTGCAGTTCGCCCTGCTCTCTATCTATCTATCTATTCATCTAAGAGGTTATTTGTATTATCTGCCTGCCTGTCTGTCCATCTGTCTGCCTATCTTTCTACTTCTGTATTTCTCTTTTCTGTCTGCCATCTATCCACCCATCTGTTTTTATTTCGATCCATTATGATAAGAATTCTGATTAATCAGCGCAGCAGAGGGCCAAAAAAGAGGGAAAAAATACAATTAATTTTCTTTTTCAAGCACGCTAATTAAGGTGCACGGTCGCTGGAGTCCGGTTTATTCCCGCTAAGTTTTATGAATGAATAAACTCCCTGGTGTCATTTTAACTTATTAAACTAGATTTCTTTTTTCCCCCGAACTGGGCGATTCATTTATGATTTTGCCGGAAAGGGATTAAAATAGTTTCCCCCGAAGTGCATTCCCGGATGGAGATGAAAGAGGCGATGCTAATGAAAACGGAATTATATTTTCCTCTTCGTTCTTAAATTCGGAAATGCCTATGGCCATTATACTTTATGATGAGAACTCCCTC
>NC_091556.1:29093064-29105564 GCF_042767895.1 Penaeus vannamei | reverse complement strand
CTGACTACACGGGGGGGGGGAGGGTCACCTCACCCCAACAACTTTTCGTGTGGGGTTCGAATTTGAGGTGGAGGAGGAGGGGATTAAGGGGGAAGGGGGAGAGGGGTTGGAGTGGGGACATGTTGGGTGGGAGTTGACAAGGGCTGCTGCAACAAATGACTCCATAACAATTAGTGCCGGACTGGACGCACCTGCTCCACTCAACACACGCCCTCTCTCTCTCTCCCTCTAGCCAGCCTCGCCCCTCTGAGTGATGGCGGGAGGCGGCGATGACGGCAGCGGGGAGGACCAGCGCGACGCCCGAGATGTGGCAACGCTGGATTTGGTTTTGGGTTTGATGTTGTTGTCGTTGTTGGCGTCGTTCTTGTTGCTTTTGTTTTTCTGAACAAATTTGCTATTATCGTTTATGTAGTATTTAGTATCATCATTCTCCGTCGTAGGCATCATCATGTTTACCATTACCGCTCGTTGTTTTTAATGGTAATATCATTATTACTTGAGAGTATTGTTAAATCTTATCATCTTTGTAATCAGTGTCAGTTTATCAATACTTAGATCTTTACTATCACTGTCATTAGCATTGAAGAAATCATCATTATCACTTTTCGTGTTATAGTAATTATCTTCGGTGATCAATTTTTTTTAAACGTGTTGGTATCAGTATTATCATTATTCCCATTGTCAATTTTGCTACCACTATAAAAATCCCTTTGTTGTTATCATTACTGTCATAACTATTGCTAATTTTGTCGACGATTATATGATTTTGCTTATCGTTATTGCCAATATTGTTTTCATAACGTAGTTAGCGGCATCATTATTATCAGTAACATTATTATTAACACATGTATGCTATTATCATTATCAATATCCCTACGACAATCATGATTCTCACCATCATCATCACCAAGAAAATCATCATTGTTGTTAGCGATCTTTTAGGTTTATTACTATAAAAATGCTACTAAAACAACCCTTCAAAAAAAAAAGAAAAAAAAATAGGCCAAAGTCATTTCAAAACAAAAGCTTACTATTACTATAATATTGTAACTAAAACTCAAAAAAAAAAAAAAAAAGACCAAAGCCAAAATCATTTCACGACAAAAGCTTGTTGTCATCTCCAGCAAATCCAAGAAACGCGACCATCGCCTCCAACATCTCCATTAAGCAACCTTGAGCAGGAGGAGGAGCGGGCGGCCGTGGCCCTTCCCCCTTGACACTCGAGGAACCCAAGACTCATGTAATCACAAGGACCTCCCTGCTGCTTGCCTGGGTTGTCACGCCTCTGAAGTCATACATTTTCTTGCACACTTTATTTTCAGATTTTTTTTTTTTTTTTCTTTCTTTGGGGGGGGGGGGGGTATTCTTTACTGTGACTGCGAGAGAGAAATTTCGAACCGCAAAATGAAACCCGGTTCGAAACGGTTCACGGCGAAACTCTTTTCTCTTTTCAAAATGTGTATGATTATTATTTTTATTTTTTATGATGTCTGATTTCTTCGAGATTTCCGCGCTTCGCCCTTGGGATATTGTGGATTAGTTGTGATGTCTGCCAGGGCTGCAGAGGTTGGTATTGTTTCGTTGCTGTCTGGGTGTCTGTATGATTTCATTGTTTTCTTATTTAAGTTTTCTTTTTCTCTCTCTCTTTTCTTTTCTTCTCATCTCGCTAGTGGATCTAACTTTTGTCTATCTGCCTGTTTGTGTCTGTCTGAATTCCTCGTGATTTCGAAATGCATATTTTGTGTTTGTTTTCTGTTCGTGTATCGCTTTATTATTTTTATTATCATCACTGTCTATTAAACGTTAAAATAAAAGGGAACTATTTTTTTTTTTTACATCTACCTTTCCAGTGGGTGTCTGTTATTTGTCTGTTTCTAATCGCCTGCAACACTGACTTACTACACTGTCCTAATCTTTCTTTCTTTGTGGAAATTGCAACAGGGGCGGTGACAGTTATTTCATCGAGTGCACGGTAACTAGCAATAATTTCCCCCATATTCCCTCTCTGAATAATTTTGTATTATTCACAAAAGGCTTCATCACTGACTACAAAATGCACGTTGCAATAATGCCCAAAGTAAGTCACCAAGTTGCAGCCTGAAACTTCAAGAGATAGCCCCTGCATACGCTCATGTCGAGGCCGTAACAGCACACAAACTCACCCAAATGGTCGTCATACATATTGGTCTGAGGGTTAACACACACGACCTACGATGATGGGCCAACATTCACGACCCATTGGGACGCACATGGTGTACTGTAATGGTTCCGATATCGCTCTATGTAAATTGATGCGGATGGTCAAGGAGACTTCAGCGTACTGTATTTCTGTAGTTGTAGGGGGAAAGGGTGTACATGCATATACTCGCGTACTGTCTGGCTGTTTGTCTCTGTCTCTGTCTGTCTGTGACTCTCTGTCTCTGTCTCTGTCTGTCTGTCTGTCTCTCTCTCTCTCTCTCTCTCTCTCTCTCTCTCTCTCTCTCTCTCTCTCTCTCTCTCTCTCTCTGTCTCTCTCTCTCTCTCTCTCTCTCTCTCTCTCTTTCTCTCTCTCTCTCTCTTCCTGTCTGTATGTCTGTCTGTCTGTCTGTCTCTTTCTTTCTACCTATTTATTTATCAATCTACCTATCTATCTATCCATCTATATCATAAACACGCACACACATACAAACACGCTTTAACTAATAGTTTCCCATTACAACCAACATCACACGCCAAAAAATCACCCGACTTTCTCCTCCTCCTTCAGAACCAACCCCTCCACCCCCACCCCCCGCCCCCGCCCCCCTCTCCGACCACCTCCGGAGGGTTCATAACACTAATCCTAATCTATGCATCATCGCATAAAGTGCCTCTTATTGGCACTATAACTCAACCCTAAGACAACGACGGAGAAATTAGAGGCTGCAGCTTTGCACGAAATTGAACGTGTTTATTCTCCGACGAGGAGGCGGGGCGGGAGGTGGGCATTATTACACGGAAATTAAAAGCTTCGTTAATGTGTTGTGTTGGTATTTATTCCGCAATATGTGGGCACTGAATGTCTTCATATGTTGATGATATTCACACAAGCCGGTATGCAGCATTGTAGGTATTGTGGGTCGGTATATATATATATATATATATATATATATATATATATAGATATATATATATATATATATATATATGTCTGTATGTATATATATACATATATATATATATATATATATATATATATATATATATATAGAGAGAGAGAGAGAGAGAGAGAGAGAGAGAGAGAGAGAGAGAGAGAGAGAGAGAGAGAGAGAGAGAGAGAGAGAGAGAGAGAGAGAGAGAGAGAGAGAGAGAGAGAGAGAGAGAGAGAGAGAGAGAGAGAGAGAGATAGAATGTATATAGCACACACACGCACACACACACACGCGCACATGTAGAGCGAGAGAAAGAGAGACAGAGACAGACAGACAGTCAGACAGAGACGGACAAACAGAAAAGAATGATCCTCGAACGAGAGCGCGCGCCTCGGCAGGGAGGGAGAGAGAGCCGGAGCCGAGGATCCCTTCCCCGCGATCCTCACTTCCCTTCAACCGCTTCACGCCCTTCCAGCCGCTGTCTTCATCAATCCTCGATTCCTGTCAAATTTATTCACGTCTTTCTATCTCCCTCTTTCTCTCCCGGTCAGCCGCATTCAACTCCCTTCGCCCCTCCCCTCGCTCCCCCCTCCCCCCTGGCCTTGTCAGCTCACCCACGCCCATCAGGACGCCCGCCACGCCCGCGAAGCCACTTACTTTCGCCTCGTTCTTCCGTCTGCAAAAAAAAAAAAAAAAAAAAAGAAGAAGAAGACGGAAAAAAGGTAATTAAATGAAGCAGATTGTGAGATAAGAGAAGGAAAAGGGAGGAGACGGAAGGAAAATGTGATAAAGGATAATAGCAGTACTAATAATGATTATTAATATCATACTAATATTAATAATAACAACAATTATAATTGTATGCATCCATACATTCATACACACACATAGAAAGATATGTAAATGGATAGATAGGTAGGTAGATAGATAGATAAATAGATGGATAAATAGGTAGGTAGATAGATGGATAGATAGATAGATAGATAGATAGATAGAAAAATGAATTGATAGATCGATAAATAGATTCGAGTCCCAACTACAGTCCTACAGGTCATCTACTCGGGGGAACAGACCTTATCTCCTCTGTTCTTCGAAAAAGGTCACCACCCTAATCTTGCAAGGGATTGGGAGTTCGTAACGTAAAGCCGATCCATGTGTGTGTGTGTGTGTCCAAACGTGTGTGTGTTCACTCGCACGCGTGTGTATGTATCTGAGTCATAAAAATGAAAAAAGAAAAGAATACCACACGTTACTGTAGAGCCTCTACTACCCCCCCCCCACCCCCCACCCCTCCCTTCCCCCCTTCCCTCTCAGCATTCAAAAATCCTTAAGGCTCTCTGCTCCTCGGTCTTGTCCTTCTACACTGAGTCAGTATACCCTCTCTTGGGACCTCTTTTATGCATCTTTATCTCTTCATTTCCTTCAAGTACGACCTTCACCACTCCCTTCTATTTTTTTTCTATTTTCTTTTTCTCTCTCTTTCTCTCTTCGACCTCCTCTTCATCCTCTTTTCTTTCTCTCTGAGACTCGAGATTTGTTTATTGTTCTGTTTGTTGTCTGTTTGTTTGGAAGATAACGCGGTTCGTCTTAAGATAAGGGTTGTTTTATCTCGCAGTGGGAAAGGGTTCATTATAGAAGGAGGGGTAAGGAAGGGGGAAAAAAGAAAGGAGGTGGGAGGGAGATGGAGGTAGAGATATCATAGGTGGGAATACGATTTTCTCTTTCTTTTTTTCTCTTTCTTACTCTCTCTCTCTCTCTCTCTCTCTCTCTCTCTCTCTCTCTCTCTCTCTCTCTCTCTCTCTCTCTCTCTCTCTCTCTCTCTCTCTCTCTCTCTGTCTCTCTCTCTCTCTCTCTCTCTCTCTCTCTCTCTCTCTCTCTCTCTCTCTCTCTCTCTCTCTCTCTCTCTCTCTCTCTCTCTCTCTCTCTCCCGAATAATAATGATGATAGTACTAATAATACCAACAGCAATCCCAGTAATAATAATAATAGTAGTAATAACAACAATAACAACAATGATAATAGCAATAACGATAATAGTAATGACGACACTAATGATAATAGCAACAGCAATAATAATAGTAATAATAATATTAGTGATAGCAGTAATAATGATAATAAAAAAAAAAAGAAGAAAGAGAAGAAGCAGAAGGAGATGGATGAGGAGGAGGAGGAGGAGGAGAAAGAGGTGAAGGATGAAGAGGGAAAGAAAAGAAGCGAATCTGAATGCAAAGGAGGTTGAGGAGACAGAGGATGAGATTAAAAGTGAGCGCAAGAATTAATAGAATAACGAAGAAGAAGAAGAAGAAAAGGAGATGAAGAATAAAACGAAAGAGAAGAATGAGAAGGAGTAGAAAGAAAAAAAGATGGAAGATGAGGAGGAATGAAAGGAAGAAGGGGGAGGAAAAGTAGAAGAAATAGAAAACATGAAAGCGGGAGATAATGAAGAAGAAGGAAGAGGAAGATCGAGAAGGAGAAACAGGAGGAAAAGAAGAAAACGAAGAAAATGAAGGGATATGTAGTAAAGGAAGGAGAAGGAAGACGAGAAGAAGAAACATTGGAAAAGAGATTAGAACAAACTAAAGACTAAAACACAGGTACGGAACGAAAACGAAAAGGAAGAAAACGATGGAAATGAAGAGAGATATAGGAAGGGAAAAAAGATAGGAAAAGAGATTAGAATAAACTAGAGGATAAGGAGGTAAAGAACGAGAAGAGGAGAAAAAGAAAAATCAGGTATGGCACATCGACAAGCTTCGAAGAACAAAGGAAATTTTTTTTCTTCTTTTTTTGTCTCTTGTGTGATTTTCGAACCAGATAATGATATGCAATTTTGAATTTCCCAGTAAGCTTTTGATGGGCCAAGATCTGTACCTGATACATCATCAACGATTAAAAAGAGAGAGACAAAAAGGAAAAGATAAAAATAGACGAAGAAGAAGAAGAAGGAGGGGAAGAAGAAGTAGAAGAAGAAGAAGAAGAAAAAAAGAGAGAGACAAAAAGGAAAAGAACAAAAAAGACGAAGAAGAAGAAGAAGAGGAAGAAGAAGAAGTAGAAGAAGAAGAAGAAGGAGGGGAAGAAGAAGTAGAAGAAGAAGAAGGAGAAGAAGAAGAAGAAAAAAGAAGAAGAAAAAAAAATGCAAAACCGATACGATCAAAAATTTCCGTTTTCAGGAGATCATACGAAACGATCGAGATGATTTCTGATGATAATGTCAAATAAATTATAAGATTTAAGTGGAAAAGTTTAGACGCTGTTATGCAAAACTATGCGATAAGGTGATAGGTTCGGCGTAAGATCAATCTATCATGAGTTAGTAGAAGACATTATTAAGTCTAATGGAAACTTTGTACCCAGCTGTTTTTTTCCCTTAGCCCTGTATCCCTCTTTGTATTTGGAAAAGATGGATTTAAGGTTGTTATCTCCTTCGTTAAGAGCGCGGATAACGAAGGGCGGGGTTCTAAAAGGAGTGTAAAAACATTTTTAGGACAAGGTATATGTTCTGTTTTATGTTTATATTTATAAAAGATGGCCAGTTTCTACTCGTTTTCTTTTTCTTTTTAATCAAGCCGTTCATTTTTATATCTGTCACATTTACAATGTTCTTGATGTTGTTAACCGATATTTCTTGCGAGTTTTCGGACTTAATTCGAATTTTAAGCTCAAAAAGTGCATTTTTCTTCATATCCTGGCCATCCTTAACGTCCTGTTAAACTGAATCCTGACGGATGTTCCTTTCAATCTCTCGCGCGGGGGACAAGGCAGAGCCAGCACCAAAGGCTTCTAAGCTCTTCGCCGCCTTGTTAGCGAGCGAGACTATCGCTCTTATTGAAGCCAGCGGATATCTCCATAATTCACTCGATCATATTCAGGCTGGAGATAACCGAGCCTCCAGCCTCGTGTGTTTACAAGGCGCCGAATGGGTTCATGGACGCTTCAAACCTCGTCCCATTTCCCCGCGATGGCCGAGCCCGCAGCACCTCGGGACGTCGAGAGCCAGAGAGCGGACGCCGCCGGTTTATCCCGAGCATCAACGAGCATGACGAGGCCGCAGAAGTTTCGCCATAAGTGACATGATCGACGCGCCGAGGTCCCCTGTGATCCTCCCCGACCAGAGGTTCCAGGACATAACGCGCGCCCGCCCAGAGGATCTGATAGCCCTCCCAAAAGGATTCGAAGGCCCTACACAAGGGAGTTATGGCCGGCGACCGTTTGTTCCATTTCATTTATCATATTCGGTTTCCCGAGGTGGATGCCCCGAGTGACCGAAAGGTTCTAATACCGGTTTATTTTTGCTCTCAGGACACCCCGAGGTCTTTTCTTTCAGTCTCCTTGGAATGATGGTATCGCCAGGCACTGCAAATGGAAGTATTGTTGTACGGTAAGAGAAGCCGATTAGAATCACCTTGAAGTACATGCTGTTTTTCAAGCTTTCGTGATGCCAAATTAAATAAAAATAAGTCTTAAAACTCTTCTCACTGATAATCAATAACAGTTCCTGCTCAAGACATATAAGAAAAAAAAACATACCAGAAAAAAAGAACGAAAGAAAAAAAAAAACACCTTTCCAAAATCACCCATCCTTCACCCATTAGCCAAGCCCTTCACTGCCACCCATTCGCTCCGGCAACGACCATTACCACCCATTACCCATAACGAACGAAATACAAAACGAAATTTGTCGCAGCGTCAATATCTTTATGAAAAGCAATCTCCAAGTGTGCAAATGCTAAATCCCAGAGTTTCCCTCGTTGTATCAATCTAAAAATCTGCAATATATTGGGGTCACACAAAGGGAGGCACGGCGGACGATCGGGACCCCGGGGGAGGGGGGGTGGGGGGGCGGTGGAAGGGAATCGGATTTCTTGCAACACGAAATGGAAAAGGGAAGAGGGAAAGTAATGACGGTTATAACGGTGATGATTATATTTATCATTAGTAATAGCAGTAGTATTTGCAGTTGCATTATTATCCTTGTCTTTATCATTATCATTATGATTAGTATCATCATTATCATTATCATTTTCATCATCACCATCATCATCATTACCATTATCATTATCATTATTATTATCATTATCATCATCATCATTACCATTATCATCATTATCCTCATTATTATCATTACCATCATCATCTTAATCATCTTCATTACCATCACCACCATTATAATCATCACTGTGATCATTAAAGTAAGTTAAATGAAAATAAAAACAAAAAAGAAATAACTGATCCATTTCATTAACACCAAACCCATTAGAAATTATAACAAAGACTTTGTTTTAAAATGTCTGAATTCGCAAAGCACCACAATGGTAATTTCAAGAAGACAATAAATAATTACAGCCCTAATTAATAATTGATAATACCACCACTGCACTGACTGTATCACTATGAACGCAATCTCAGATCCGAATATATGAACGCAATCACAAATGCACACGTAGGACCTTGCAACATAAATTCGGAAATAAACCTGCACTCGTATTGCGAATATTACTCATAAACATGAAAATAAATGTCTTCATATACCTGCGTAAATATCAAAATGAATACGACGTAAACACTAGTATAAATAAACCGGGAATAGCCTACGTTTATGAAATTGAACGATCAACAACGACAACAAAAACGGAGGCATTTCAAGACTGAATGTTGGGGTGGGGGGGTGGGGGGAGGGGGGGCGTGTGGGCGGCTTAACGCACTCGATCGTTGCTGGCATATTCGTGGGCGTGGGTGGCCTAGTATGAGCAGGGAAGGGAGGAGAGAGGAGGAGGTTGGAAGAGTGGAAGGAAAAGAAAGAGGGAGGGAGAGAGGAAGGGAAAGATGGAGATAGGACACACACACACACATACACACGCACGCACACACACACACACATACACGCACGCACACATATACACGCACACACACATACACGCCCGCACACACACACACACACACACACACACACACACACACACACACACACACACACACACACATATATATATATATATATATATATATGGGAGAGAGAGAGAGAGAGAGAGAGAGAGAGAGAGAGAGAGAGAGAGAGAGAGAGAGAGAGAGAGAGAGAGAGAGAGAGAGAGAGAGAGAGAGAGAGAGAGACAGTCAGACAGATAGAGAGAGAGACAGAGACAGACAGACAGAAACAGAATTACGGACAAACACATTTACAGGAAACCAATAGAAGCAGACAGAAAGGTAGATAGACAAACACAGACATATATAAACAAGAGGATAAAAACATAGTAAAAAGATATTAATATTGATAATAAGAATAAGAAAAAGAATAGGAAGAAGAAGGAGAAGCCAGTGACACTCCCAGATACAAAACCACAGACGGAGAGACAGACAAAGGAGACCCGACGGAAAGTGAGCGAGAAGGCGAGCATTTTCACAAGGCCGGTGTAGCACTGCAGTATTGAGCGGGTATCTCAACGTAGGAGGATGGGGTCATTTCTACGACACCCCCCTCCCCCCCCCCTCCTCCTCCTCCCCTTACCCCTTACCCCTTCCCCCCTGCCCATTTACACCCCCGGTAACGACGAGGGAGAAGAAGTAATTGCCGAAGGTGAGGGGAGGAGAGTCAAACAGCGCTGAGGGAGAAGAGAGGGGGAGGAAAAAAAGGTTGGGGGAAAAGGTAAACAGGTAAAGATGAGGGGAAAAGTTGGAAATTACATATTTAAAAGGAATAAAAAAAAAGAGCAAATATAAAGAGAGAAGGAAGGAAGGAATTAAAAGAAAGACCATACGAAAGGTGTACTAAGTAAATAAAGAAGCCCGGCGGAATAGGCCGTATGGGGTGATAAGGGGGACAGGATAAGATTAGGCCAGAGAAAAAAAATCAGGGGGCAGGGAGAAGGAAAGGAGAGACAGTAGGAAGGGAAGAACAGTAGATTCTGTAACACAATCTACCTACCATCAACAGATTTAGGAAATTTTATCCAGAGGGAGTATTCCTAAACAATCAGGCTGAGGTCCTCGCTCTCCTCCGCCCGGGCGTAATGTAAACAAAGCCCATGTTGACGCAGGTGCCGGGTGGACGTCGCCGCCATGATACCTTCGGCTCGGTTTCCCTTGGCTGGGCATTTCGGGTGATTTTGTCTCGGGGTTTTCGTCTTTCATAAAATTGCTGATTTCAACTTGCTAATTGTGCAACATGGATGAATGAAAACCCATCCATCCATCGATCTGTCCGTCCGTCCGTCCACCCATCCAGCTGTACATACATGCATATATAGATATGTACATGTATACATACATACGTACAAACATACATGAGTACTTACATACATACACATGGATCCTCACATAACCATATATACATACACACATACATACATATATACATGCATACATACATGTATGTATGCATGTATATACATCCATGTGTGTACATCCAACCATACACGGGATAAATGTATATATATACACATGCATCACAATTAAGAAAGACCCATCCACCTCTTTCCTCTCCCCAACCTCAATCCTCATCCCAAGTCACCGACGCTCAAACCCAGCGATCAAAATCAAGCAAACGCAAACAGAAACAAGCAAAAGCGATCAAAATCAAGCAAAAGCGAGGAAAATCAAGCAAACGCAAGCAGAAACAAGCAAAGGCGAGGAAAATCAAGCAAACGCAAGCAGAAAAAAGCAAAAGCGATCAAAATCAAGCAAAAGCGAGGAAAATCAAGCAAACCCAAGCAGAAACAAGCAAAAGCGAGGAAAATCAAGCAAACGCAAGCAGAAAAGCAAAAGCGAGCAAAACCAAGCAAAAGCAGAGCGGGGGTGACGAAGCACCAGACAAGCATTTCCTTGAAGAATCGCATCAGAACCGTAGCTCAAACTGGGCGCGAGGGAGGGAGCAGCCGAGGAAATGTGACGAATGGACATGAGGAACACGTCGGCGAGAATTATGAGGCGATGACGCGGGTGATGAGGAAGGGTGAGGGGAGAAGGCAGGGTGAGAGAGGATGAAGAAGAAGGGTGAGGGGAGAGGGTAGGGTGAGAGAGAGTAGTGAGGAGGGGTGAGCGGAGGTGGTAAAGTGAGAGAGGGTGAGGGGAGAAGGTAGGGTGAGAGAGGATGAAGAGGAAGGGTGAGGGGAGAATTTAGGGTGAGAGAGAGTGGTGAGGAAGGGTGAGGGGAGGTGGTAAGGTGAGAGAGAGTAGTGAGGAGGGGTGATGGGAGATAGGAGAGAGGATGATGAGGAAGGGTGAAGAGAGAAGGTAGGGTGAGAGAGGATGAGGATGAGGAGTGAGGGGAGGTGAGGTAGGGTGAGAGAGGGTGAGGGGAGAAAGGATGATAAGGAAGGGTGAGGAATGTATCTTTTATTCTTTACGTTTCGTGAGGGATCGTCAAGTGCAGACAGAAAAGCTAAGGGAGGATGGAACGGCGAGAGAGACGGAGAACGAGATTGGATGGGGGAAATAGAGAAGATTGAGAGAAACAGAGGGAGATGAGAGAGAGAGAGAGAGAGAGAGAGAGAGAGAGAGAGAGAGAGAGAGAGAGAGAGAGAGAGAGAGAGAGAGAGAGAGAGAGAGAGAGAGAGAGAGAGAGAGAGAGAGAGAGAGAGAGAGAGAGAGAGAGAGAGAGAGAGAGAGAGAGAGAGAGAGAGAGAGAGAGAGAGAGAGAGAGAGAGAGAGAGAGAGAGAGAGAGAGAGAGAGAGAGAGAGAGAGAGAGAGAGAGAGAGAGACAGAGACAGAGAGAGAGAGAGAGAGAGAGAGAGATACAGAAAGCCAGAGACAGCCGGACAAACACAGGCAAATACAGCGAGACAAAAACACAAACATGAAGTGAACGGACAAAAAAAAAAAAAAAAAAATACAGAAGCCCTTTGAATACCCAGTGAAAATCAAGAAGAAAATAAAACGTTCAAGCATCTACTCACTCTAGCTAAACGTTTAAGAGGACTATTAGTCAAACGTTATCTGCTTCGCCCAACTTATTTGACTAACCCATCCTGTTCGCAAATATCAACTTATATCATTAATCAGATTATACAAAGGATAAGAATAAAAGTATAAGGAGGAGGACCGACTGTATGAAAAAAAATAAAATTTATCAAAAAAGTGATTTTCATAAGAGAATGAAGAAAGAGAAAGAGAAAAGAGAGAGAAATATATATAAATAGTTTATATTCCGTAAAAATCAAATCCTGGAAGAGGCAGATCAATAGACTAATATACTGATATATAGATAAATAGATAGAGATAAAACAGAGAAAGAGAGAGAGAGAGAGAGAGAGAGAGAGAGACAGAGAGAGAGAGAGAGAGAGAGAGAGAGAGAGAGTGAGGGAGAGAGAGAGAGAGAGAGAGAGAGAGAGAGAGAGAGAGAGAGAGAGAGAGAGAGAGTCAGACAGACAGACAGACAGACAGACAGATAGACA
>NC_091556.1:29075564-29080564 GCF_042767895.1 Penaeus vannamei | reverse complement strand
GTGTGTGTGTGTGTGTGTGTGTGTGTGTGTGTGTGTGTGTGTGTGTGTGTGTGTGTTTCGACATTTGTCGTTCTTTCTTTCTCTTCATCTCTCCACCCCCTCCTCTCCTTTCTCTCTTTCTCTTCACACAAATATTCGTCATTTGATAGACGCATAAGCATCAAGCTGGGATTGTAATTACCGTATACGTAATTGAAACCACATAACCAACATTTGTTCGCGTTAATGTTGATGTTTCTTAACATATATTAAACATGAATCAGAAGAGGGAAACAAGCTCAGTCTTTACACAATTACTTGCAAGTTATTCAACTCCACTGAATAAATAACAAAAACTTCAAAGTAACTGCTACCCACAAACGCGACTCCTAAACAAACACCGCTTTTGCCCGAACCGAGAGCAGCCAGTGTACACAAGCATAATCATTAATTGTTGATTTATCTTAAAATTAAACCAAGATACAATAAAACCAAGCCGGCCGATGCAATGATTCCCTGTTGCAGTTTACCTCCGATTTTAAGCTCTAGTTGTCTGCCTCAAGCGACGCTCCAATATACTCTTTGTTTCGTCCAAAAGAAATAGGAAAAAGGTTTGCTTTAAAGCTGCATCACCCGCTTTAATGGCATGTCCTTGTTAAAGTCAGTGCGTGGAAGAAAGATTTCGAAAATGGCAAGAATTGGAACTGGATTTCATTGCTAAATATTTGAGAAAGGTAAAGACGATGCTGAAAAAGAAACGCCAGCGGGGAAGAAACTCTTGTTTCCAGTGAACTAACGAGATTAAAAAAGAGAAGGAAAGTGGAAATAAATCGTCATTTTCGTCGACCTTTCCATTATTCTATATGAAGGAGCGAAAAGACAAAAATAGAGTTACAACTCTTTCTCTAAACAATACCAAACGCTGAGCATTGCAAGAAAAAGCGAAAACAAAAAGGAGAGAAAAGAAGCAAGTTTCAGCGCACAGAGATCGATGCCCTCCCAGATACCAGGAGAGAATAAAAGTTTGGTCCCAACTAGCGGCCAGAAAGGACTCGGCTGAAGCCCGCCGGTGGAAATCAAATATAGCGTGTGATTAATCGTGTCGTACCTGAACAATCGGCAATTGTAATTCTCTACAGTGATGGCCAGCCTCGATTCGGCTTGCCTTTGTTTGAGGCGAAGGCGCGCCTCCCGAGCCCAACAGAGGACTGCGGAGGGAGGAAGCCCGGAGGAGGAATTCATCGTCTTGCCGTTTCTCTTGCAGTCTTCTTTGGATTTTTGGGTTTATTTTTATTTATTTATTTTTCTAGGGATGCATAGCTCAGTTTCTTTCGAAGTCAATCTTCGATCTCAGTAAACCAGTCCCACATAAAAATAATCGATACCTATAGATAATATACTGATCGTAGAAATGACAAAAACTGCCTTTTGTCTAGTCTAGTGGAATAACGGTAATGAGAAAGTCCAAGACGCGAGGCCCAAGGAAACAGTACCAAGAAAACAGACAACTAGGCTTTTAAAACAGGTGAAAAACACAAAGTCGTGGGAACTGGTAGCAGGTCTAACAATAGCTAAATGGACGGGGAAGTCTTCTCCTACAGTGCAGCGGCGTTGATGATGACAAGCCCAGAGAAAGGGACCTTTTTCCGCGATAAAGGAAGGGGGAGCCTCGCTTTATTGTGTCCCTCAGCGTGTTTTATTGCGTGTCTCTCGTTGTTAGTGAGTGCATACGACCCGACTCCACGCTCTCCTCAGTGACAATGCGGCGTTAATGATTTAGTGAATTGAACAGTCACGTGTGTAAATTCTATTTGATTTCTGCTTCATTTCATCAGTCCCTACCCTCCAATTCTTCAATGCATTATAATGATAATAAATAAACAAATCAATAAATGAAATTTGACTATAAAAATGAAAAAATAAAGATAAATGAATAGATAAATAAATAAATGAAATAGGAATACAAAAAGGAAAAAGAAAGTATTCAAGCCAATTTCCATAATCCCACTAACCTTATGGTGCCTTATCCATTCTTGTTTTGCGGAGGAAACCACGTGGAAAGCTCGGGTGATATACCAACGCATAATTGCAATTGATAGCCAGTGGAACAGACCGCGATTAGCATGGCCAGGTCTTTCCAGCCATCGACTCTTCCAAGAAACCTGAACTGGGTTTAAAAATATGCAATTGCTTGTAATATTTTGGGTTAATAAGCTGCGGAGAGATATGCTATCGTGTGCGGTTTTGCCTGGCGTTCTGCTGTGAAGACATGCAGTCTCCTTTAATGTTGCGCTCTTCGTTTCCTTTAATTTTGGTCTCTTCTTTCCTTTAATTTTGTTCTCTTCTTTCCTTTTTTTAGTACTCTCTCCTCTTAGTTAATCAATTTTCTTTTGTTGTAGCGAAGAGACGCAAATATATAACATCAAATTTCAAATTTCATTAAAAAAAAACGAAAAATGGCATGATTTTTTTTTCTTTCAAGTATGTAAAATATTGTAGAAAGCTTTTTGACTGACTGTTTTTCCTCCCACTTCTTTCGCCCTGCGTCTCCACCTCCTTCTTATCTCTGCATTCCTGCGTTTCTCTTTTTTATTTCATGTCGAAGGCCAAATACTACCTTGGCGATTTTCTAAAACTTTCAGTTACACTATTGTAGGAATCCTACGTGACTTCTTTCCTCCCACGCCCTTTCCCTCTGCGCCTCCACATCCTCTGTATCTGTTACTTCCTCGTTCTTCTTTCCATTTTTCTTGCTTTCTTTCATGTTTATCAAAAACCACCTTGGCGATTTCCTAAAGCTTTCAGTTAAATGAGTGTGGAAAGCCTGCCAAGTGACTGTTCTTTCTCCGCGCCTTCCTTCCCTCCGCCTTCCACCTCCTCAGTCTCTCCCTGAATCTTATCGCGTGCGGGATGGGCGCGCTTTTGTTAAGTAGGGCCGTCCGTTAAAACCGGCAATTCTTGTCTGGGAGGAAAACCTGGAGGTCCCAAATGTGACCCTCTCGCCTGATTGGACGGCGCTCTCGTCGATGACCTGGGGTGACCCTGTTGGGCCTCGGTTTTTGCGTTCCTCAATCACTACTTGCTCGTTACTTACTAGACTGAGTTTTTGAGTTCGTTTCAAAGTTCATTGTAGTTTTTTCCCTTTCATAACTAATGCAATTGATTGTACATTTTCCTTTCCGGTCTTTTGTCTAAATTGTCATTATGCGGAATTGCATATATGTTTTATAGTTGCTGTTATTTAAACTCATGTTAATGCTAGGTCACGCAATGTCTTTCGATCTCCCCGACAATCAATCAATATCATCTGTCAGCATTCATTAGATTTAATATATTACATTTTTTTTCGTAACTGTCACAATTCATCACTACTACACAGCCCTCGCACGTCGAGTATGCAGATTATCTTCACTCTATTGTAATTCAATTTTTCGTTCTCTCGTGTCTCTGATATTTTTAAAATAAAGATAAAATGAGATAAAGTAAGATTATAGATTAGATACTAATTGCTTTGAAATTGAACTTCATTTTAAGTCAGGTAAGTTAATAACAGTAACTGTAATAACAATGATAACTAAAATAATCATAATTATAACAATAGTTAAGATAATCAAATTAACAACACCTTTAGGCATGATAACACTGATAACAAAGTACACGAAAAGACAAAGAGATAACACGAAAAGACAAAGAGAGAGAACTCGAAAAGACAAAGAAAGAGAACACGAAAAAGCAAGAACAAGTACAACACGAAGAACAAAAAGAACAACAAGATTAACACGAAGAACAAGAATAAGAACAAGAACAACAACACGAAGACCAAAAACAAGAACAACACGGAAGAACAACAAGAACAACACGAAGAACAAGGATCTCCTAAAGACAAAATACCTTTTTCAATCTCTCTCGCTGATCTGACATATCCTCTGACGCCGATTTTCTATTGTCTCTGCATTTATCGCGTGTATCAATCTCCTTTTCCTTATTGAACAATACACTTACACGTATAAGAGAGGAAAAAAAATCACGCTTTCAGATTCTTTTCTTTCCTTTCACATCGGTAGTGGCAATAGGTTTCGTAATTTTCTTATTGTTGTTATCGTCATTATATTTTTATTAGTTTGATCATTATTGTTATTGTCATCATCAGTCTTACTTTTTTATTGCTGTTGTTGATATTAGTTTTAATATTATAATTATCATTATTATTATTATTATTATCACCATCATCATCTTCGTCGTCGTCGTCATCTCATCATCATCATCATCATCTTTATCTTTATCTTTATTACTGTTACAGTTATTACGATCATAATTATTTGCATAATCGTTATCATTATTATTATCATTATTATTAGCATTAGCATTAGCATTGTTGTTATTATCATTATTACTAGTATTATCATCATTAGTACTATTATCATTAGTACTATTATCACTATTATCACTCTTATTATTAACCCCATTATTATCATTGTTATCATTTCGAGAATTATTATCATCGTTATTATTATCACTGATATTCTTATTGTTATTACCATTATCATCATCATCATTAATATCATCACCATTATCATTGCCACTATTATTTTTATTAGTAGCAGTATTATTGTTTTTTATAATAATTATTGTTATTGTTGCCAATATAATTATTGTTATCATTGTTATTATAATTATTACTGTGATCATTATCACTATTAGCATTAGCATTACATTTGTTATTATTGTTCTCATCATCACTATCATTATTATAATCATTGTTGTTTTTGTTTATCATTATTAATACTATTATCATTGTTATAACTATTGTTATCATTATTACTATGATTATTACTTTTGTTATTATCATCATTACTACCATTATCATTATTATCTTCATCGTCTTTACTATTACCATTATCATCATTATCATTATTGTCATTATCATCATCACTAGCTTCAACATCAACAATACCATTATCTACATAACTAATCTTAGTATCACGAAACATTACACGCTCACTCCGTACCAACCAGCAAAC
>NC_091556.1:29050564-29053064 GCF_042767895.1 Penaeus vannamei | reverse complement strand
ACATACCCAACTTAATCCCGCAAATTCCCTCATCTATATTAATAAAACTGAGGATGACTTTCAAGTTACTTTTTATATTACATGTATCACTTACTCCGTGACTGGCTTAGCATCCTATTCAGCACGCACTCAATCAATTCCAAGAAAAAAATAAAATATCTTAGCAAGCAACGAATCTCTAACTGACATTTGACAAGAAACCGCCTCGCAGTCTCAACAATGGGAGATCCACCGTTCGCTCCAAGAAACGTTACGCACGTTATAAGAAGCGAAAATATAACCCGTTTCGAATAGCGACCTAAATGGAAAGAGTTCTTGGGCCGCCTGTCAGAATTTCCAATGACAGAAGTGTCTCGTTCGCACAGGTAAAGGCAGGGAGGTTCCCACGGGGGTCTCATTCGTCACTGACACGCGTGAACCCCGAGCTGGGGTCATCTTGGAGAGGGGGAGGGGAGGGGCAAAGGAAGTGGAGAGTGGAGGGAAGGGGGGAAGGGAGGGAGGGGGAGGTGGTGGAAGGGTGAGGAGGTGGAGAGGGAGGATGAGGGGAGAGGTGGTTGAAAGGAGGCAGGGTGGTGGAAGGAGTGGGAGGTGAGAAGAAGGAAGAGGAAGGAAGGAGAGGGAGATGAAGGGAAAGGGAGGACTAGTGGAGGAAAGGAGGGAGGTGGAAAGGGAGGAAGAGAGTGGAGAGGGAGGCATGAAGTGGTTGAATATGGGAGTGATTAGAGAAAAGGAGGAAGGGAGGGTAGGTGGAAGGGGAGGAAGAGGAGATGGTTGAAGGAGGCGGAGGAAGAGGAAGGTGGTGGAAAGAGGGAGAGAGGGGGAAGAGGGAGGTGGTGGGAGGTGGAAGAGGGAAGGGTGGAAGGAGGGAAGGCAGGGAGGGGAAGAATGTGGTGGAAGGAGGAGAGAGAGAGGGAAGGGTGAGAGAAAAGAGAGAGGGTGGAAGTGATGGTGGGTGGGAATGGAGAAAAAGGAAAGGGAGGACTAGAGGGGGAATGGAGGAGAGGGAGGAAGTGGAAGGTGAACGGAGGAAGGAGGGAGGATGGAGGAAAAGGAGTGGGAAGAGAGAAGAGGGGAGGGAGGGGGTAGGAAAGAAGTGGTGAAGGAAGGGAAGGGAGGGAAGGGTGGAAGAAGGGAGGGGAAAAGGGAGATGCAGTAGAAATGGTGGGGGTGGTAGTGGTGGAAGGGGGGAAAGGGGGAAAAGGGGGGAAAAGGGGAGGGAACTTTTTGTGTCTGTGGAAGGAAGGGAGAAAGGTTGGAAGGGCGGTAAAAATGAGGAAACTCTTGAATCTGTAGGCAGTGGTGAAAGGGGGGAAGGGAAGTAGTGGAAGGGGCAGGAGAGGGGTAAAAGGGGAGGAAACTCTTGCGTCTGTAAGAGGAGTAAGAGGGGAGAGGGGAGGACACTTACATATGTAAGGGGCGGAAGGGGGGAAGGGAGAGAGGGGAGGAAATTCTTGAGTCTGTGTGTGTGGGGAGGGGGGGGGGTGGAAGAGCTGGAAGGGTGAGGGAAACCTGCGTCTTTGGGGGAAGTATTGGTAGGTGGGAGAGGGAGGAGAGGGCAGAGAAACGAGGTAGCACTTACTATCATAAGTGAGGAACAGAGCTTTCACGCCGCAATAGAGAGCTGGGAGTGAAAGGAGTTCATGACTGTCTATAAATCTGACTTCGGAGCAAAACTACTTACGCAGCTCTAAAAAAGGTATCATTAGACTGAATTATTGAACTATCCTTTTGACACTCTCATCCTTAATGAATAGCGACGGATTCACACAGTAAAAAAGAAAAAAAAAGAAAGAAAGAGAGGGGGTAGATCTATTAAACCTTCGCATAGCACATGAAAAGAGGAAAAACATATATACACAAGACCAAGAAGGACAAGAAAAAGAGCAACTTCGTGCGTAGAAATATTTAATTCGTCTGTCAGACTTGAAAGGGGAAGATGGCTTTCTGTAAAGGCACAACAGGTGCGAAGAGTCAAGAAAAAGAGAGAGTGATGACAGAAGTAAGTAAAGATCAAGAGATGTTTTGACGGGAGAGAATTACTCAGTCTCTGAATTTGCGGATGGAATTACAGTTTAAATAACGGGGAGTGATTTACTTCTCTGTTAACAGGAAACTTGTTAGCACGTCTTAGAACAGGTTTCATCGGATCATGATAACTAGCCCATAACACCAACGTATTAAGAACAACAAGGTAATAAGTAATAAATCTAAGGTATAAGTCTTTTTATGTCCATTAATAACTTAAAAGTCTAAGGTATTAGTCATTTTATGTCCATAAATAAGTTATAAGTCTAAGGTATAAGTCTTTCTATGTCCATAAATAACTTATAAGTCTCAGATATTAGTCTTCCTATGCCCATATTTGAAGCAGAGGACATTGAATCACACTTCATCCTCAGACCTACACTTGTCTGCCCACACAAGCAGTACAAGTTCCAGTTCTCACCTGTGACTCGGCGGCGGCAGGTGGGCAGCGCGAATGACGTCACTTGAGCTGTGT
>NC_091556.1:29040564-29045564 GCF_042767895.1 Penaeus vannamei | reverse complement strand
AAACATTGAAATGAACAAAGAAAACGATAGCGAGAGAGATAGAGAAAGAAAATATCAGAGAGAGAAAAAAAACAGAAAAATAAACAAAGAGAGCAGCAGAGAGGGAGACCGAAAGACAGAGAGAGATAAATAAAGCGAACGACAAACAGAGAGAAAAGAAAGAAGAAATATGCAGGGTGGAGAAGGTCAGAGCAGGAGAGGAAAGGGTTGACAGAGAGACTGAGTGACTGATGGACCGAGCGAGGCGTGAGGCCGGAAGGTCAACTCGAGAAGACAGATTGATGAGGTCAGGTGAATGCTCTGTTATCTGGGGACTAAATGAACCCTATAATTGGCTTGTAAACCCTTTGTCGTGCTCGGAAACCACGCTACGGTAATGGTTTCTGGGGGGGGGGTAATGAGATCACGTAGTATGTAAACGGTTTGATATTAATTATACCGATTTGGGATTTTTCTTTATTTATTTAAATGTTGTCATCATCAAATATCGTTTGGAAAAATAAGCAAAAATAAATAAATAGATAAATAAAAATCTCCCATCATCAAAGATTGCTTGACAAAATAACCCCCAACCAAAATATCAAAATCTATCATTATCAAATATAGCTAAAATAAAATAATAATAGTAATAATCATAATAATTATGATGATAATAATAATAATGATAATGATGATAATAATAATGATGATAATAATAATAATAAGGATAATAATAATAATAATAATAATAATGATAATGACAATGATAATGATAATAATAATAATGATAATAATAATAATAATAATAATAATAATAATAATAATAATAATAATAACAATAATAATCATTAATAAATAAAATCAAAATCAAAGGCGTAATATCACAAATAAAAATCTTCGCTTTTGCTATCATCGAATAAGATTTCTCCCGAGGCAGCACCTTTTCCCATTGCACAGCCCGCCACGTAGCCTCAGACAGCGAAAGGGAAGCTGCTATCAGATTTCTATATGAGGCACAGGGTTCGGTTCCAAAATGGCGACGCCAAGGGACCCGCTGCTCGCCTTCGTGTATTGGAAGAAAAGCTTCGAGGAAAAGAGCTTGTTAGGCCAGCTTTCACACGTCGTCGAGGGCAGTAGCGGGACCATTAACGAGGCCACGGAAATTATCTTGATTTTTGCGGGGAAATATATATTTTATCCTCTCTCTCTCTTTTTGGGGGGTGGGGTGGGGGGGGGAGGGGAATTATCTTGATTTTTGCGGTGATATATGTATATTTCTTTCTCTCTCTCTCTCTCTCTCTCTCTCTCTCTCTCTCTCTCTCTCTCTCTCTCGCTCTCTCTCTCTCTCTCTCTCTCTCTCTCTCTCTCTCTCTCTCTCTCCCTCTCTCTCTCTCTTTTCTTTCTTTTTTTCTGTTTTTTTTTTGGGGGGGGGTGGAGGGGAGGGGGGGCGTCACTTTGAGGTTGGTGGTGACGTTTCCGATATATCGAGTGACACACGAGAATGCCCCCAAAATAGAGGAAAGGAGAATGATCATGATGATAATGGATACGATAATTATGATAAATCCAATAATGGTAATGGTAACTATAATGATGATAACAATAATGATAATGATAATAATGGTAATAATGATAATGATAATAATGGTAATAATGATAGTGATAATAATGGTGATGATGGTAACAATACTGATAATGATAATAACAATAGCAATAATGACAATAACAGTAATCATGATAATAATGAATATGTAAATAAACTAGCAAATAGTTAAATCAACTAATTCACCAACCTATCAAATATAAGAAAAAAAAGTAAACGAAAAAAATAAAGCTTATCTTAAACGGAGACAATTCTCCTGAAACAAATCTTCTCATCATCCAAGATCTTAGTGCACCATAAAGATTTTTTCATCCCCCCCCCCTCAAAAAAAAAAAAAAAATTATCTAAACGCACTTTAAGCCACACACTCATCAGCCAATTACTTGCTTGATTTGTTGAAATTTTACCAATGCCTTTATCAGCTGCTTGCCGAGATGCTTGCAATTTGCATATTATCGAAGGACTAGACGAGAGGGACCGGCGCCAGGGATGTGATTTTCTTATCGCTTATCGACACCTTTTTCTTTGTTCTGATGTGGCCAGTGTTAATGGGGAAAGCTGCGGAGAGAGGGAGAGAGAGAGAGGCGGAGATGGGGGGGGGGGGTGGGGTGGAAAAAGAGAGAGAGGAGGGGGAGTGGATTGGAGAGAGAGAGAGAGAGGAGATGGGAGAAGGAGGAGAGAGGGGGGGAGAAGAGTGGGTTAAAGAGAGAGAGAGAGAGAGAGAGAGAGAGAGAGAGAGAGAGAGAGAGAGAGAGAGAGAGAGAGAGAGAGAGAGAGAGAGAGAGAGAGAGAGCGAGAGCGAGAGAGAGAGAGGGGGGAGGAGGGAATAGAGAGAGGGGGAGGGAGTGAGGAAAGAGAGAAGAGACAGAGACAGAGAGAGAGAGAGACGAGAGAGAGAGAGAGAGAGAGAGAGAGAGAGAGAGAGAGAGAGAGAGAGAGAGAGAGAGAGAGAGAGAGGGAAGGAGGGAAGGAGAGAGAGAGATGGGGGAAAAGAGAGAGAGATAGAGGAGCGAAGAGAGTGAGAAGAGTGGTGAAAGAAGAGTAGAGAAGAGCGAGAGAGAGAGAGAGAGAGAGAGAGAGAGAGAGAGAGAGAGAGGGAGAGGGAGAGAGAGAGAGAGAGAGAGAGAGAGAGAGAGAGAGAGAGAGAGAGAGGGAGAGGAGGGAAGGAGAGAGAGAGTGGGGGGAGAAAGAGAGAGAGATAGAGGCGAAGAGAGAGAAGAGTGGGTGAATGAGAAAAAGAGTGAGAGAGCGAGAGAGAGAGAGAGAGAGAGAGAGAGAGAGAGAGAGAGAGAGAGAGAGAGAGAGAGAGAGAGAGAGAGAGAGAGAGAGAGAGAGAGAGAGAGGGAGAGAGGAGAGGGAAAGAGGGAGAGAAAGAGAGAGAGCGAGAGAGAGAGAGAGAGAGAGAGAGAGAGAGAGAGAGAGAGAGAGAGAGCGAGAGAGAGAGAGAGAGAGAGAGAGAGATCCTCAGCGAAGCGCTATCGAAGCTATTTGCCTCAACACTCGCCTCCCATTGCAACAAGCTTCATTCCGACTCGAACAGCACAATCAAATCACTGTCTTGATAAGATACGAATTGAGAACCTCCCCTCCCCTCCCTCTCTCCTTCGTTCTTCCACCTCTCCTAGCCCCCACCCACTCTCCCTCTCCTTCTCCCTCACCCTTTTCCTCTCCCTCTCCCTCACCCTCACCCTCTCCTTCCCATCCCTGCACCCTTACCCTCACCCACTTCTTCACCCTCCCCCTCCTTCCTCCCTCCCCTCCCTCCCCCACTCCTTCACCCTCTCCTCCTCTCCCTCCCTCTCCCTCCCCCACTCCTTCACCCTCTCCTTCTCCCTCCCTCTCCCTCCCCCACTCCTTCACCCACTCCTTCACCCTCTCCTTCTCCCTCCCTCTCCCTCACCCACTCCTTCACCCTCTCCTTCTCCCTCCCTCTCCCTCCCCCTAACCCCGTTCCTAGTTTCTTGCTAGACATGTAAGACGGTTTTATGGGGTTCTCTCTCCAGCACCCTGTCTTGGGCGGAATGTGCAGACAAGCGGCGCAGCAACAAGGAGGAAACGTGAATGGTAATCTTCGAAGACGTCCAGGAATGGCGTCGATCCGAGCATGGAATCGGGTTTGTTGTCTCGGGAATTGTTGATTTAGGAGTGCGGGGCCGACAGAGGGAGTGCGTGGGTCGGCGGCGGGAGTGAGAGCGAGACGTCCGAGACCCAAGGGACGGGCGCCGCGAGCCTGCTGCTGGGGGAGTGAGAGGGAAGCGTGGTGGCCGCTGCAAGGGCTGGGTTTTCGGTCTTTCGGCGATGCTTAAGGGTATGCACTGTGCGTATTATTGTTATTATTGTTATTGTTATTATTATTATTATTATTATTATTATTATTATTATTATTATTACTATTATTATTATTGTTATTACCATTATTATTATTGTTGTTATTATTATTATTATTATTATTATTATTATCATTATCATTATCATTATTATCATTATTGTTATTATTATTATTATTATCATCATTATTATTATAATTATTATTATTATTATTATTGTTATCATCATCATCATCATCATCATCATCATCATCATCATCATCATCATCATCATGTGATTCACGACTGACTGTCAGAAACACACACACAAACGCACTCACTCACTCACACACACACACACACACACACACACACACACACACACACACACACACACACACACACACACACACACACACACACACACACACATACACACAGACACGCAAATCTGTTTATTCCCGAAGTGTCCGCGCCAGTGCTAAGAATTTTCCTTCCTATATCAAAAAATAAATGAATAAATAAAAGCAAATAAATAAACAAATAGAAAAATGAATAAATAAAAACAAATAAATAAACAAATAGAAAAATGAATAAATAAAAACAAATGAATAAACAAATAGAAACAATGAATAAATACAAACAAATAGATAAACAAATAGAAAAATGAATATATATAAACAAATAAATAAACAAATAGAAAAATGAATAAATAAAAACAAATAAATACACAAATAGAAAAATGAATTAATAAAAACAAATAAATAAACACATAGAAAAATGAATATCTAGAAACAAATAGATAAACAAATAGAAAAATGAATAAATAAAAACAAATGAATAAACAAATAGAAAAATGAATAAAGAAAAACAAATAAATAAACAAAAAATAAATAAATAAATAAAAACAAATAAATAAATGAATAGAAAAATGAAAATGATAAAAATTAAAACAGAAATCCACGGAGCTGATTCCAGGAGTGTGAGTTTATTCCCCTCCGTGACCTTCACTACGATCGCAACCGCAATCACTGTCGTTGGTGTGACACGTTCGGACATTTATGATTAGGAAAAAAAACTGCTGAGAGATCAGAGGAAACAATTAAGACAAT
>NC_091556.1:29028064-29035564 GCF_042767895.1 Penaeus vannamei | reverse complement strand
TGCATCGTAACGACCCTTTGGCCTTTAACGTCTCGTCCAGGTTCCGTACAAGAGATTAACGAAGTCGAAGCAGATCATACATTTTCGAAGCTTCGAGACACCAACAATGCGCAGCGAGTCGGCTATCTGATCCCTATTATATCCCCATTTTGATTATCCCATTAATCGCTGGGTAGTAAATGCCACTGAAAACGGGGCCTGGTAATTATCGTCCTCAAATGGGAGCTAAACCACGAGCGTCCGTAAGGAATAAGACTCGTTGGGAAAAAGTCGAGAAATCGTCCCTATCGGCTGGGTTTCGAGATGTGTCGCTTTGGTATCGAAAATTATGGATTTTCGAGATTTAGGGCAAGATGATCTCTGGCCTTCGGTTATTTATTGCGAGGAATATAAGAGTATACGTCACGAGGGTATATCAGCCAATTCAGATCATTTCAAAGTGAGGTAAATTAGCAATGGATAAATCGAAAGATGATGTCTGCAGATGTTTAAAAGATATTGGTATTTCACTCTGTTTAAATTCGCGGAACACTTTCACGCAATCATTCGGAGTGAACGACACAGTCAAAACAGAAATAATCTGCATGCGAAAAAAAAAAGAATAGAAAAATGAAATCAATATTTTTTTTTTTTTTTTTTTCAAAGGGGAACGAAGACTTAACTCCGAATCTGACCTTTATGCCAAGCGGTCACAAGGGCGTGGTTCGTAGATGCGTATTTCGTTCACTGGCACTAGAAGCTTCCGGTCCAGTCACTAGTGTATAAACCATTAGATAACCAATGCTTTTTACGTTTGTTATGTAAGACGAGGATTAACCAGTGCCCCTCCCCCCTCAAACACCCACTTCCAGATCATGGAAATAAATCCTTTGATTGCGTAATTATTTCTTTGTTAATTAGAAAGGGAATCGATATTCTGTCTCAGCTGTAAGGGTAATATAACTACACATCGACGACTCATTAATTATAATGATTCGTAACAGATGCTCTTGGATTCGATAAACCTCTCTGAAGCGATCTAATGGTGTCTGTGTGCCTGTTTTAAGTTAATATTCACTTCCGAACATTTTTTCCCTTCTATTTCTGTTTTCATTCATTTATTTATCTATTTAATTCTTATTCTTATTTCTTACTCGTTTTACTTTTTTTCTTTGTAGATTGTTTTGGAATCATGTTTCATTCCTTTATTTATCTATTATTTTTTTCTTCTTTTTACTTCTTACTCGTTTTACTTTTTTCTCTGTATATTTTTTTTCGAATTGTTTCATTCCGTCGTATTTATTTCTTAATATTGGCTTCAAGAAAATATATTTCTGTCCTTTGTGGTGCACTTATCAAGTTTTCTTTAACCCTTCTTCACTTCCACCTATATCCCTCTCTTTGTAACTTCTCCGTTCTTTCCTCTCACTCCCTTCCCTCTTCCCCTTTCTTTTTGTTTTCTTTTCTTCCTCCTTTTCGACTTCTCCTTTGTTCCATTTCTATTTTAAGTTGCTTCCCTCTTCTTAATTCGCTATTCTATTAACGGTATTCGCACTTTACTACCCTCTCCCCTTCTTCCTCTTCCTCTTAATTTTCCTTATTTTTCCCATTCTCTTAATCGAGTTTCCTTATTTCTTCGGTTGTTTGTTTTTATGTTTCGATACTTTCACTGTTTCTCTCTCTTTCCTTTCTCTTTACTCTCTCTCTCTCTCTCTCTCTCTCTCTCTCTCTCTCTCTCTCTCTCTCTCTCTCTCTCTCTCTCTCTCTCTCTCTCTCTCTCTCTCTTCTTTATTTTCGTTCTCATCTCTCATTCGTCTTTCCGAATCTGGCACAGCCTTTCTTCATCTCCCCTCCTTTATCAAATTCTTATCCTTTCAACTCGTTCATCTTCGTCTTCTCCCCATTCACCACATCTACTTTTCATTCACTTTATGAATGTTTTACTTTCTGTTTTTTTAAGCTTTTTCTTTTTTGGGGTTTCATTATATTTATTTATTCATTTTCTTTTTGCTTTTCCTCCTTTGTTTTCTTTCTAATTCTGCCTTTCTCGTTTCGTATTGATTGTGTTATCTTTTACGTTTTCTATTACCTACACAATCTTCACGAATATTCATCAGCGTTCTCTTCGTGTCTCCCTCTCTTGCTTCCATTTCTTCTTTCTTTCTCTCTTTCCTCCATTTTTTCGTCGCTTTTTCTTCTTCTTCCTTCTCCCTCTCTCCCCTCCTCCCCTTTCTCTTACCCCTCCTCCTCCCTTTCCCATTTCTCTTTCTTCCTTTCTGTTTTCCTCCTTTCCTCCCTCCTTTCTTCGTCTCCTTCTGTGCCTGTCTCTCCTTCCTCGTCTTTCTCATCCCTCTTCTGCTTTCTCTCTTTCCTCCCTGCTTCGTTTTTCTTTAATCTCTTCTTCCTCCTTCCTATTTATCATCTTCTTCCCCCTACCTCTCTTTCCTCTCTCTCCTCTCCCTCTCTTCTTTATTTTTCCTCCTCTCTCCCCCCTTCCCTTATTCTTCCTCTTCTCTCTATCTGTATTACCTCCTCCGTATTTTTTACCCTTCTCTCCGTCTTTCCTTCTCCCATGCCCAACGTTCTTTCTCCTTTCTCTCTGCCTCCCTCTCCTTACTTCTTTCTCTTTCTTCTGTCTCCCTTAGCTTCCTCCTTTCCCTCATTCTGTCTACCTTATTTCTCCTCGCCCACTCCCTCCTTACTCCTCCGTTCATCCATCATCCTCCTTCACTCCCCCTCTGTCTTCCTCTTCCCCTCTTCCTTCCATTATCCTCCTCTCTCCCTCTCCCTCACCCTGCTCTTCAACCACTCTTTCCCCTTCTATCCCTGTCATTCATCTGCCTCCCCCTCCCTACCCCCCTGTCTCCCTTCCTCCTCATCCTTCCCTCTCTCTCAACTTTCCCCTTCGCCTCCTTTCTCCATCTTTTCTCCTTCCTTGTCTTTCCTTTCCTGTCCCTTCTCTCTTCTCCCTTGCTCTTCATCCTCCTCATCCCAGTCCCTGTCTGCCTCTTCCTGCTTCCATCCTTCTTCCTCCTCCTTCTCTCTCCCTCAGCCTTCCTCCTTCTCTTCGCCCTTTTCTCCCTCCTCATCGACCATCTTCCTTTTACCTCCCCTTCCTCTCTCTCTCTCAACATTCCTCCTTCTCTTCGCCACTTCTCTCCCTCCTTCCTCCTTCTTTATCCACCATCTTTCTTCTCCCTCTGCCTCCGTGTCCTTCCTACTCCTCCTCCTTCTCCAAACTTTCTCTCCCTCAACCTTCCTCTCCCTTGAGCATCATCTCCTTCAGTTCTCCTTATCCCTAGTCACGCTACCTCTGTCTTTCTCTTCCTCCTTCCTTTTCCATTTCTATGCGCCTTTCTCTCCTTCCTTCCTCCTCTCTTGTCTATCATCTTCCTTCTCTCTCTCTCTCTCTCTCTCTCTCTCTCTCTCTCTCTCTCTCTCTCTCTCTCTCTCTCTCTCTCTCTCTCTCTCTCTCTCTCTCTCTCTCTCTCTCGTTCTCTCTCTCTCTGTCGTCCTCCTCCTCCTTCTCCTCTCTCAACCTTTCTCCTTCTCTTTGCCCTTTCTCTCCTCCTTCCTCCTCCCTCATCCACCACCTTCCTTCTCCCTCTCCCTCAACCTCCGCCCCTTCTTTATCTCCCTACTCCTCCCATGTTCATGATATTCGTTCTCTTCATCTTCCCCCTCTTTCTCCCTCAACCCTCCTGCTCCTCTTCGCCTCTTCCTCCCCCCCCCCTCCTTCCTCCTCCCTCTCTCCCTCATCCACCATCTTCTTTCTCCCTCTCCCTCCTTCTCCTCCTCCCTCTCTCTTCCTCAACCGCCCCCCTCCTCTTCACCCATTCCCCCCCTCCTTCCTCCTTTCTTGTCCACTATCTTCCTTCTCCGTATCTCTCTGTCTCCCTCCCCCTCCTTCTTCTCCTTCCTCTGTCTCCCTCACCCTTCGCCCCTTCCCTCCCTCCTTCCTCCTCCCTCATCCACCATCTTCCTTCTCCTCCTCCTCCCTCTCCTTTCTCTCCTTTTCTTCGCCCCTTTCCCTCCTTCCTCCTCCCTTGTCCATCACCTCCTTCCGCTCTCCTTATCCCTATGTCTGCCTCTTCCTCCTCCTTCTTCTCTCCCTCCTTCCTCCTCCCCTGTCCACCCTTCCTCCTCCCTCATCCACCATCTTCCTTCTCCCTCTCTCTCTGTCTCCCTCCCCCTCTTCCCTCTCTTCCTCTCTCTCTCTTAACCTTCCTCCTTCTCTTCGCCCCTTCTCTCCCTCCTTCCTCCTCCTCCCTTCCGCTCTCCGTATCCCTATGTCTCCCTCTTCCTCCTCCTCCTTCTTCTCTCCCTCCTTCCTCCTCCCTTGTCCATCACCTCCTTCCGCTCTCCTTATCCCTATGTCTCCCTCTTCCTCCTCCTCCTTCTTCTCTCCCTCCTTCCTCCTCCTCCCTTCCGCTCTCCTTATCCCTATGTCCCCCTCTTCCTCCTCCTCCTTTTTCTCTTCCTCCTTCCTCCTCCTCCCTTCCGCTCTCCTTATCCCTGTGTCTCCCTCTTCCTCCTCCTCCTTCTTCTCTCCCTCCTTCCTCCACCCTTGTCCATCACCTCCTTCCGCTCTCCTTATCCCTATGTCTCCCTCTTCATCCTCCTCCTTCTTCTCTCCCCCCTCCTCCTCCTCCCTTCCGCTCTCCTTATCCCTATGTCTCCCTCTTCCTCCTCCTCCTTTTTCTCTTCCTCCTTCCTCCTCCTCCCTTCCGTTCTCCTTATCCCTATGTCTCCCTCTTTCTCCCCCTCCTTCTTCTCTCCCTTCTTCCTCCACCCTTGTCCATCACCTCCTCCTTCTCTGCTTCTCCCTATGTCTCTCTCCGCCTCCTCCTCCTTCTTCTCTCCTTCCTTCCTCCCCCCTTGTCCATCACCTCCTTCCGCTCTCCTTATCCCTATGTCTCCTCCCTCTGCCTCCTCCTTCTTCTTCTCTCCCTTGTCCATCACCTCCTTCCGGTTCCTTATCCCTATGTCTCCCTCTTCCTCCTCCTCCTTCTTCTCTCCCTCCTTCCTCCTCCTCCCTTCCGCTCTCCTTATCCCTATGTCTCCCTCTTCCTCCTCCTCCTTCTTCTCTCCCTCCTTCCTCCACCCTTGTCCATCACCTCCTTCCGCTCTCCTTATCCCTATGTCTCCCTCTGCCTCCTCCTCCTTCTTCTCTCCCTCCTTCCTCCTCCCTTGTCCATCACCTCCTTCCGTTCTCCTTATCCCTATGTCTCCCTCTTCCTCCTCCTCCTACTTCTCTCCCTCCTTCCTCCTCCCTTGTCCATCACCTCCTTCCGTTCTCCTTATCCCTATGTCTCTCCCTCTGCCTCCTCCTTCTTCTTCTCTCCCTCCTTCCTCCTCCCTTGTCCATCACCTCCTTCCGCTCTCCTTATCCCTATGTCTCCCTCTTCCTCCTCCTCCTTCTTCTCTCCCTCCTTCCTCCTCCTCCCTTCCGCTCTCCTTATCCCTATGTCCCCCTCTTCCTCCTCCTCCTTTTTCTCTTCCTCCTTCCTCCTCCTCCCTTCCGCTCTCCTTATCCCTGTGTCTCCCTCTTCCTCCTCCTCCTTCTTCTCTCCCTCCTTCCTCCACCCTTGTCCATCACCTCCTTCCGCTCTCCTTATCCCTATGTCTCCCTCTTCTCCTCCTCCTTCTTCTCTCCCCCCTTCCTCCTCCTCCCTTCCGCTCTCCTTATCCCTATGTCTCCCTCTTCCTCCTCCTCCTTTTTCTCTTCCTCCTTCCTCCTCCTCCCTTCCGCTCTCCTTATCCCTATGTCTCTCTCTGCCTCCTCCTTCTTCTCTCCCTCCTTCCTCCTCCCTTGTCCATCACCTCCTTCCGCTCTCCTTATCCCTATGTCTCCCTCTGCCTCCTCCTCCTTCTTCTCTCCCTCCTTCCTCCTCCCTTGTCCATCACCTCCTTCCGCTCTCCTTATCCCTATGTCTCCCTCTGCCTCCTCCTTCTTCTTCTCTCCCTTGTCCATCACCTCCTTCCGGTCTCCTTATCCCTATGTCTCCCTCTTCCTCCTCCTCCTTCTTCTCTCCCTCCTTCCTCCTCCTCCCTTCCGCTCTCCTTATCCCTATGTCTCCCTCTGCCTCCTCCTTCTTCTCTCCCTCCTTCCTCCTCCCTCATCCACCATCTTCCTTCTCCTCCTCCTCCTCCCTCTCCTTTCTCCTTCGCCCCTTCTCTCCCTCCTTCCTCCTCCCTTGTCCATCATCACCTTCCGTTCTCCTTATCCCTATGTCTCCCTCTTCCTCCTCCTCCTTCTTCTCTCCCTCCTTCCTCCTCCCTTGTCCATCACCTCCTTCCGCTCTCCTTATCCCTATGTCTCCCTCTGCCTCCTCCTCCTTCTTCTCTCCCTCCTTCCTCCTCCCTTGTCCATCACCTCCTTCCGCTCTCCGTATCCCTATGTCTCCCTCTTCCTCCTCCTCCTTCTTCTCTCCCTCCTTCCTCCTCCCTCATCCACCATCTTCCTTCTCCTCCTCCTCCCTCTCCTTTCTCTCCTTCTCTTCGCCCCTTCTCTCCCTCCTTCCTCCTACCTTGTCCATCATCACCTTCCGCTCTCCTTATCCCTATGTCTCCCTCTTCCTCCTCCTCCTTCTTCTCTCCCTCCTTCCTCCTCCCTTGTCCATCACCTCCTTCCGCTCTCCTTATCCCTATGTCTCCCTCTTCCTCCTCCTCCTTCTTCTCTCCCTCCTTCCTCCTCCCTTGTCCATCACCTCCTTCCGTTCTCCTTATCCCTATGTCTCCCTCTTCCTCCTCCTCCTTCTTCTCTCCCTCCTTCCTCCTCCCTTGTCCATCACCTCCTTCCGCTCTCCTTATCCCTAGTGTCTCCCTCTTCCTCCTCCTCCTTCTTCTCTCCCTCCTCCCTCCTCCCTTGTCCATCACCTCCTTCCGCTCTCCTTATCCCTATGTCTCCCTCTTCCTCCTCCTCCTTCTTCTCTCCCTCCTTCCTCCTCCCTTGTCCATCACCTCCTTCCGCTCTCCTTATCCCTATGTCTCCCTCTTCCTCCTCCTCCTTCTTCTCTCCCTCCTTCCTCCTCCCTTGTCCATCACCTCCTTCCGCTCTCCTTATCCCTATGTCTCCCTCTTCCTCCTCCTCCTTCTTCTCTCCCTCCTTCCTCCTCCCTTGTCCATCACCTCCTTCCGTTCTCCTTATCCCTATGTCTCCCTCTTCCTCCTCCTCCTTCTTCTCTCCCTCCTTCCTCCTCCCTTGTCCATCACCTCCTTCCGCTCTCCTTATCCCTATGTCTCCCTCTGCCTCCTCCTCCTTCTTCTCTCCCTCCTTCCTCCTCCCTCATCCACTATCTTCCTTCTCCTCCTCCTCCTCCCTTCTCCTTTCTCTCCTTCTCTTCGCCCCTTCTCTCCCTCCTTCCTCCTCCCTTGTCCATCACCTCCTTCCGCTCTCCGTATCCCTATGTCTCCCTCTTCCTCCTCCTTCTTCTTCTCTCCCTCCTTCCTCCTCCCTCATCCACTATCTTCCTTCTCCTCCTCCTCCTCCCTCTCCTTTCTCTCCTTCTCTTCGCCCCT
>NC_091556.1:29018064-29020564 GCF_042767895.1 Penaeus vannamei | reverse complement strand
TCCCACTTATACCCCCTTCACTTTTCTTTTATTCTATTCACTTATATTTTCTATGAATAACGAACACAAAACGCAGACGAGGAAAATGAAAGAAAACATGGTTTCGGAACTGTGAAGGAAAGGGCCATGTTTTATTAGTCTAGCGTCGCGAAGCTGTCTGGCATTCTGTTCCGCTGATGCACACACACACACACACACACACACACACACACACACACACACACACACACACACACACACACACACACACACACACACACACACACACACACACACACACACACACACACACACACACATTCACACATTCACAAATACACACACACACACACACGCACATACACACATTATATATATATATATATATATATATATATATATATATATATATATATATATATATATATATATATACATATACACACACAGACACACACACACACACACACACACACACACACACACACACACACACACACACACACATATATATATATATATATATATATATATATATATATATATATATATATATATATATATATATATATATATATATGTAGACACGAATGTATATATGCTTGTCGTGTGCCATATCGTAACCTGTTTGTTTACGCATTAACTTATATCTTGTCAACTGCTGATCGACTTATCGGTTTCTGTAAGATAAACAACTCAAATAATTATCTTCTAGAAAATCAGTTAACAATTCCTCTGTCGCCCTCGGCCCTTCCCTCCCCTTCTTCTCCCTCCTTAACCCTTTCTAGCCCCCCCCCTCAACCCTCCCTCTAATATCCCGCATCCTATTTTCATCCTTTTTCCTTTTTTATTCCTTTGTTTCTCTTCCTCCAACATCCCCTCCTTCCCTGCCTCCCTTCCCCTCCCCTTCCTTGCCCCCGTAGTCAATATGGCGGTCTTCGCACAGCTGATGGACACGAGGTGTAAATATTTACTCCATGAATCTGGCAGGACCGTCGAGGAATACCGGAGTAAATTACTCCCTTGTGTCTCTCCTACTCTGTCATTTCCCGGGAATTCGCCTGAGTAATCTCCCCTTAGGAAATGAATGGCATTGTCCCATTATGTGGCTAAATCACTGTTGATTTCATTTTCCAAGGGGTTGGGTTTTTTATGTTTGTGTGTGAGTGCGGGTGTGTGGGTATGGGCACGAGGGGTGGATATTACTGTAATCTTCTAACGTATTTCTTGCCCCTCTTCCACCGGTCCCACCTGCCTCGAATTTGTCTTGTAATGACAAGGTGGTAAAGTGATTTTTTTCTTTGTTTTCGGCGAAGGGAAGCTATAATTTTCTCGATGGAACTGCTGCTGCGGATGTTGTGGTGACCGCGTGCTGGATGTTGCATGGGTGATACAAACCGTTTGATGTTAATGCAGGTTATACGAACGATTAAATGTTGTTAGAATGTCGCGTGTTATGAACGTTGCAGGTCTCGTTCGTTGCGAATGTTGTTGCAGGCAAGTCCGCCGCTGCCAACGCTACAGGCGGTTACTAATAATTGTAGACGGTTGCACGGTTGCAAATACTGCTGGCGGTCACGGGTGCTGTGAAGGGACGAGTAGCAACTTGTTCTTCGAATGACTATTGGTAATCATGTGTTATTCCCCCAAGAACATTACTTAAGACCACAACTCTGAATAATTCCTGAGACACCGACGGTCACTTACGATATTGATGGTGAAACGACATTCTAGCCCTGCTATTGTGCACACAACCCACCCTGCCTTCACCCCCTTTTCTCTATTTTTATAGCGCTCCCTCACACTATATTCGCTCTCCCTATACACTACCCTCTCTCTCTCTCTCTCTCTCCTTCTTCCTCTGTTTCTTTCTTACACACTTACAATACTTCTTCCTCTACCTAAACGTTCTTCACAATATACCGAAAATTCTACATCATATTTATTTATACTACCGCTACGTAACGATTTCCTTTGTCTTTTTTCATAAGTTCAGAAATAATGTACTGTTTTCATTTTTAATCTTTTTTTCTCCCTCCGACTTGCATATCTACTCGTCTTCTCTTTACGGTCATCATCGTAAATGTTAATTTCTCGGAACGTCATTTTTAACATCCGCTTACCCCCCCCCCCCCCTCTAACTCCTCCTCCCTCCCCCCTCCCAGTATCCCCTGAAGGCAGCAGACGCCACCCAAGTCAGAGCTAGAGTAAGGAGGAGGAGGAGGAGGGGGGGGGGTGAAGAAATTGAGATGCCTATCTGTAGTTGTATTATTTATTTTTCTTTTGATTTTTTCGCTATCAGTATACAGGTCTTTAAGCTTCTTGTGTGATAAAGGCAATGCAAGGATAAAGAGAGAGGGAAAGGGAGGGTAGGAGGAAGGGAGGGAGGGAGGGAGGGAGAGAGAAAGAGAGAGAGGGAGAATGAGAGAGAGAGAGAGAGAGAGAGAGAGAGAGAGATAGAGAGAGAGAGAGAGAGAGAGAGAGAGAGAATGGGAGAGAAAGAAAGAATGAGAGAGAGAGA
>NC_091556.1:29004741-29007564 GCF_042767895.1 Penaeus vannamei | reverse complement strand
CTTATTTCAACTCATCGGTCTTTTCATCCCTCTATCCATCTCTTTTTTATCTCCGCCAGTCATTCACTCAGCAGGATGCACCGTTATCTCGTTTCCTGCTGATCAAGGACAAATGACTGCCACGTGAAACAAAAAGTTAATAGTGCACAGGTAATTTGCTTATCATATCCGTACCCCCAAATCGACTTCGTAGTTGACAGTCACGTTATTATCGCCTCTATGTCATATAAGATTTAACCATTTGTCCTTTTTTAAGGGTGGAAGTTATGTCATATATATGTGCGGTCCATTATAAGTAGAATTATTAAATGGTATATCAAATCTATATATGCAGTCTATATAACTATATTTACATCTAAATAACATATATGCAGTCCATCATAAGTAGAATTATTAAATGGTATGTTTAATATATATATGCAGTCTATATAATTATATCTATATCTATATAACATAAATGCAGTCCATCATGAGTAGAAGCATTAAATGGTATATTAGACCTATATATTCAATTTATATAACTATATCTATATCTGTATAACATATATGCAGTCCAATATAAGTAGAATTATTAAATGGTATATAAGATCTAATCTATTTTCGCTTCCAATACGCAAGTGTCTTGGTTGCGAGTGCGAAAAAATATAAAGGAAAAATGTTCCCAAACAAAATCAAACTTTCTCAGTGTATCATCTTCCTAACTTGGGTGTTTTTTGAGGCAATCGAACACCCTGACGACTACAGCTCAACCACAAAATGCACTTGGTCGCCCTTTTCCGCCCAACCACACGACCCACACACTCCTACCGCACAACCACCTTCTACCTGCCAACCTGGTGACATTTCACTCTCCTTTTGGGAACAGCTGGTAGTGTGTGGTGTCAGGGTAGGGTAGCGGGGTGGGAGGGTAGGGGTTGGGGAGGGGGGAGGAGGAGGAAGATACAGTCGGATCAATATATGTAAATTCGTGATTATAAAACACTGATTGGAAGAAGCATTTATGGGAAAAAATGACCCGTTTGTTCTTTAGGGTTTGATATCGTATCACTGGCCAATAATGCAATAATGGGATAAAATAAATTGAGAATCGAAGTAAATTGATAACCATATCTCTGGCACAGTTTCACGCCCTCTTCCCCTGCTCCCACCAGACGCCCCAACCCCACTCCTCCCCAGCCCACCTCAGCCCGAGACCTCCCCCCCGCCCCGCCCAGCCCCGCCCACCCCCTCTCGTAGGTGAACCGCAGCCTGGCTCAGACGGGGCGTGTAAAACCCTGACGGGCAGCAGAACCTCCGCGAGAGAAGGCAATGGGAGGAGCTGCCCCGATGGGACGGAATATTTCTAATGGGCGAGGCACGGAAGATGACAGCCTCACTTTGTTGTTTCAAGGAGGTAATCTAGATTTTCTGGAAGTTCTCGCTGTCAAATGAGGCAGTGATATATGGCAGGACAATATAAACGCCATCTTGTGTGACCGCGTTGTAACCAGGGTAAGAAAACTCGGTTGATATTTTCATTATCCGATTCGATGCGGTTGTCTTGACAGCCATCGAAGAGGCAGCTCATACCGTACTTACGTGGGAGGAATAACCGTCAAGTTATGCAAATGAGTGCGAATTGAACCGGCCTGTGAACAGTAATCAAAACTTTATAGAATTTGTCTCATACATCTAATTAAGATTATCCTATTTATAACTCCTATTTCAAAACAGAAGGTAGTAATCAAAGCATTTTCCAATTATCATTAAAAAGGCACATCCACTCCTAACGCATTCCCTTCCGCTTCAGTATCCAACCCTTCCGGCGTGAACAGTTCATGACACTTTCATTAAGCTTGTGCATTTACATATAATGGGAGACTGGAACGACGCAGACCAACGCGAAGTGGACGAGGGACCGGAGGCGGCGGAGGGAGCGAGGCCGGATGCGAAAGAACTCGGAATGAAGAGTGACGCCGCTGATTAATGGCGTCAGTGGACTTCATGGTCCGAGGTGAAAAGCTGCCGATTTTGGTAATACTTATTAATGAATGTAGGTATACATTGTGTACACACACACACACACACACACACACACACACACACACACACACACACACACACACATATATATATATATATATATATATATATATATATATATATATATATATATATATATATATATATATATATATATATATATATATTTCTACCTACCCATATGTCTCTCTCTCTCTTTCTCTCCCTCTCTCTCTCTCTTTCTCTCCCTCTCTCTATCTCTTTCTCTCTCTCTCTCTTTGTTTCTCTCTCTATATCTCTTTGGCTCTCTCTCTAGTTATATATCACATGTATATTTTATATATACTTATATATATATATATATATATATATATATATATATATATATATATATATATATATATGTGTGTGTGTGTGTGTGTGTGTGTGTGTGTGTGTGTGTGTGTGTGTGTGTGTGTGTGTGTGTGTGTGTGTGCGTGTGTGTGTGTGTGTGTGTACACACACACACACTGTAACCCAGCTATATCTATATCTTATTACTATATATTCTACATATTTATATAATCTAACATGTTTGTCACATACGTATCTTCACACATACATATACATATGCATATACGCCTGACCACTGCTTCCCCTGCTTGTTGCTTATAGATATTCCAATGTTGTGTTGTCTATCCCTTCCTCAAGAGCTATGCAATGATGTAACACTTGCTTGTTCGTCACCGGTTGTCACGTGCTAACCACGTGACTTAGACCGACCTTTAGACCACCGTATAGGAGATGAGGCAAACTCCTGCGAGGAGCAACACCTCGCTCCGA
>NC_091556.1:28979741-28982241 GCF_042767895.1 Penaeus vannamei | reverse complement strand
TTGTATATCTAAGACATTGAGACACTGCATCAGCTTCAGCATCACTTGTCCCTTTATTGAAACTTATTGCAAGCTGCCGCAACTATTTTCTTTCCTAATATCCACTGCTACCTCTTCTTTCCACTACAATTAGCCTTCACTGCCACTACCCTACATTCCACTCTCTTTACTACCACTAATACCTCTTACACCTCACTCGCTTGCTACTATATTTACTGTTTACTACCGTCTGGCTCCATTATAACTGGTCTCTACAACCACTCCAACCATTTTTCACAACTACTTTTCCATTACAGCTTTTGCATACAGACACAACTTCACTTCATCTCATCCGCAATCGCTTCTTTCCATCATAATTACTTTTCACAACCCAATATACTTCACCACAGCTAGCACTTACAGCCACTAATTTCCACTGCAGCTACTGGTTACAGCCTTTTCCTCAGCCAGTTGTCATCTATTCTACTACAGCTGTTCTTCACCGCTCCATTCCACCATAATCCTCCTTCACGACCACCCACTTCACTAAAACTATCGTTCACAGCCATTCCATAAAAATCCTCTTCCACCACCCCACCTCACTGTAACCAGTTTCCACAACCACTCCACCCGCAGCTAATTCCATTTCTACCATCATTATACTTCATTACAACCACTTTCAACAACCATTCCACCCCACAACCCTCTTCCACAACCCCTCCACTATCAGCATTCTCCACCACCCCCTCAGCTCCACCACAGCTATCCACCTCCCCGCTGCCCTTAGTGCCTCCACCCCTTTAACAGAAGCCCAATGAACTAAGTACCTGGAGTCTGACCATAATTACGAATGGGCTAGACCCTTCTAAGACGGTAGGTTCCTTTATTAACATGCTAAAACAGCTTGATTTATTTTCTTTACGCTGCTACCTCATGATGTATGTTTAATTACACATTCAGCTGGAGTTTAAGAGCTCCAGGACCTTCATAAACTGTATTTTTATAGTCTCATGCAAATGCATTTCCTTTACGAACACCTTTTTCTTCGTTTTCGTTTTTTTCTTTTCTCTCTCTTTTTTTAAATCTTCAAGATGCTTTTGCCGCGTAAATTTTTGTAGATAATCTTGCTGATTGATTTATACCGACATATTTCACCCCGGCAGAAAAGGCTGACAAGAACTGACGAAAGACAAGTATATTTGCATATATACATTTCAGTGTATGATGTCAACAGCACCCACGCGCTCAGGTAAATATTAGCCATAGTCTTATATATGCAACATTAAACATTCATATGGCTCAGGTGTGTCTTATTTCGTGCTGCTTTAGTTGATGATGATGATGGTGTGTGTCTGTATATGTGTGTGTGTGTGTGTGTGTGTGTGTGTGTGTGTGTGTGTGTGTGTGTGTGTGTGTGTGTGTGTGTGTGTGTGTGTGTGTGTGTGTGCGTGTGTGTGTGTGTGTGTGTGAGAGTGAGTGAGTGAGTGAGTGAGTGAGTGAGTGAGTGAGTGAGTGAGTGAGTGAGTGAGTGTGAGTGAGTGTGTGTGTGTGCGTTCGTGCGTGCGTGTGTGTGCGTGTGCGTGCATTCGTGCCTGCGAGCGTACGAGCGTATTCTTCTCGTGAGTTGAGTTTACGCACAACTTTTAGGAGGGAAATTCCCCCTGGACCCGAGCCCCACCAAAGGCATGACAAAGACGTTCTCGTAGGATAACTTCTATAAGACGAGGCCCAGATGGCCCATAGGAATAATTGTGGATGCCAACAAAGGATGGAAGGATTCCTTGAATGACTACAAGTTTATGGCACCGGTTGCTTTGTGGTTTAACAGGTCGTGAGCGAGAGAGGAGGGGGGGGGGGGCAGGGGAGAGGAAAGGGGAGGCAGAACGGAGGGAATGAGGGAGGGAGGGAATGAGATGAAGGGCGGGTATACGAAGTAGAAGAAGAGCAGATGATAAAGAAGACGGAAGGTGAGTTGAGAGGCAGAATAATGATAACAATGATAGTAATAATAACAGTAACAAGACAGATGATAATAGTAATCGAAATAACAGAAATAATAATAACGGAAAAAAACACGAGCAAGAGCGGAAGAACAATAGGGAGAGAAAAATCGACAGACAAACAGACGAAAATAGGCTGGCAAGGGGAGAGCGAGGATGAGCTCAACATTTAGTTTTACAGAACATCAACATAAACAGTAGAACCCCACATGTGACCTCTTTTACATACATGAATATTCATAAAGCTCCTCACAGCACGATCCTACCTTTAATAGCTTCAAATTATGATTAACTTTAATATATATGAATCCTTGTTTATAGCCCGGCCCTTTGCGGAGTTGCATAGAGGTGCAGGACTACCGTGCAGGATGTAAATGGCCTGGCTTTTTTAGCAACACAGAACTCCATTTGAATATTATGTGTCTTCTGCGGAGGCTAAGATATATATATGAGCGAGGAAAAAAAGTGAGAAAGAAAAAACGAGATAGAAAGAAGGAAAGAAAAAAAATGCGAAGGTAATT
>NC_091556.1:28969741-28974741 GCF_042767895.1 Penaeus vannamei | reverse complement strand
TCTCCTCCTCTCTTCCTCCCCTACCCTCTCTCTATTAGTATTTCTCCCCCATCCACATCCTCATGCGTACCTACAATAAACCAGAAAGTTCTCACAAGTCACACAAATATCAAAGCATTTGGATTCCTTCCTCATCTCGAGTTCCTTGAAAGGACTAAACTCAAGGCCTTAAAATATGGTTTTACTGCCATGTCTCTGGCGTGACTGCGTTAGCAATGCCTGTCATACGTAGATCGGAAGGATATGGGGATTTCTTGATATTGTATAGGAATTTTTGTTTGTGTTTTGTAGGATTTCTTTATATATAAGATTTTTTTGTTTTGTGGTTGCTGTCATTGGATAATCCGGATTTGCATATAGATTGATTTAAATAGCAGTGGTGTGTTGAATGAATGAATCAGAGTGATAGATTAGGAGGAATGAAAACGAGAGAGAGAGAGAGAGAGAGAGAGAGAGAGAGAGAGAGAGAGAGAGAGAGAGAGAGAGAGAGAGAGAGAGAGAGAGAGAGAGAGAGAGAATGTGGGGAGAGGGGGAGAGTCTGAGAGAGAGAGTTTGTGAGAGATAAAAACAATATGAGAGAAAGAAGAAGGAAGGAGAGAGGAGAAGAGAGAGAGAGAGAGAGAGAGAGAGAGAGAGAGAGAGAGAGAGAGAGAGAGAGAGAGAGAGAGAGATAGAGAAAGAGAGAGAGAGAGACTAAAATAAGGAACGAGAGAGAGAGCGAAAGAGAGAGGGAGGAGAGACTGGCAGCCAAACAGAGACAGAGAGACAGACAAACTGACAGACAGAGATAGCAAGAGAAAGGACATCAAAAACTAGTCAAAATCAAAGGACTCAAACTCGTCACACACAAGAGCCAGAGACGGAGACAGACACAGAAGAAAACTTTTTTTTTTTCTTTTTACTTTGGTTTTGAGTGACATCTTTACTCACACTCACTGTCAAATCCATCTCCATGATCCCTCGATAATCAGACCCTCTCTGTTCCCCACTATTCTCAGATTCATATCTCTCGCATATATCTTTCTCTGCAAGATTTTCAGGTTGATTATCTTCGATATCTTCAACTCTGATTCGCCTACGGGATCTTTGAGTTTGTTTTTTTAACGAAAAAGATAAGATTTATTCTTATTTAATGTTTTATTTAATTTTTATACGTAGTTTAATTGGTCATATATCAAAGCACCATTAGGGAGACTACGGTGATTGGTTTGACGTTAGACATTAGAATAAAACTTTCATGGAACAGTGCGGTAATACTTCTTCCTGAAAGCTATGGATTTTTTTCTATCTCGTCTGTCTGTCTGTCTGTCTGTCTGTATGCATGTATGTAGGTATATATGTCTGTCTGTTTGTCTGTCTGTCTGTCTGTCTGTTTGCCTGTCTGTCTGTCTGTTTGTCTGTCTGTCTGTTTGTCTGTCTGTCTATCTGTCACTCTGTCTGTTTGTATGTCTATCTGTTTGCCTGTTTATCTGTATGTTTGTCTGTCTGTCTTCCTGTCCGTCTGTCTGTCTTCATCACGGCTATGCACCTTTTGTACTTCTTTGTGAATTTGTGTGTCGTTCACTGGACATAATAAATTTATCAGATCAAATTTCTCTCTCTCTCTCTCTCTCTCTCTCTCTCTCTCTCTCTCTCTCTCTCTCTCTCTCTCTCTCTCTCTCTCTCTCTCTCTCTCATTCTCTCTCTCTCTGTCCCTCTCTCTCACTTGCTCTGTTCTTTTTTTCTGTCTGTCTATCTATCAATCTATTTATAACTGTGTATCTGTCTATCTGTCTATCTCTATACATCTATCTGTTTGTCTCTCTCTCTCTCTCTCTCTCTCTCTCTCTCTCTCTCTCTCTCTCTCTCTCTCTCTCTCTCTCTCTCTCTCTCTCTCTCTCTCATCTCTCGCTCCTCCCTCCCCACTCTTTCTCCCCAGTCTAGTTAAACTGAAAAAGATCCTCCTCAAAGATCCTTCCCTCAAAAAATCGCCGTTTAAAAGAATAAAAAGCAGTTTAAAAACCCAAGATCACTGACCGCCAGTAAAAGACCAGTCACATGCATCTGTAATCCTCGGATGAATGTCAGAAACAATGAACTTTGGGGAAGCGTAGGTTATATAAATTTGTGAAGGATGAAAGTTTCTCGTTCGTGCTCCTTGCTGCAGCAGGCGAAACACAGATGCTGCAGTATAACTTTATGTAAGACCCCCCCCCCCACCTGCTCCCCTTACTCTCTCCCCCCCCCTGTAAGACCCCCTGTCCCCATGCCCCCCTTACTCTCCCCCACCCCCCTCAAAAAAAGAGAAAAGAAAAAAAAACGAAAAGAAAAAAAGAAAATGGTTGAGACTTCAAGCTGCAGGAAGTCCATCAGAACAATATGCTTTTATGCAAAACAATTCTCCCGGTCGCTGCCGTAAGAATTTACATATCAAAATAAATCAGATATATTGCATGCATCAGCAGCTCCCGCTTGATGTGTGGAGGAGGAGATAAAAAAGGGAACAGGCGCAAGTAGGTGGGAGGCAGGGGGGGGGGGATGGAGGTACGGGGAGGGGGACTGGAGGAGGTTGGGAAGGGTAGAGAGAATTGACGGCTGGTGCAGGAGGGAGGAGAATTCGGAGGTGCAGGCGGAGGAGGGATAGAAGGAGGAAGAGGGAGACAAGGAAGAAGAGGGGGAAGTGGAGGGAGGAGTAGAAGAAGAAGAAGAGGTGGAGGCGGAGGAGGGACAGAAGGAGGAAGAGGGAGAGTCGGAAGAAGAGGGGGAAGTGGAAGAGGAATAGAAGAAGGAAGAAGAGGTGGAGGCGGAGGAGGGAGGAGGAGGAGGTGGAGGAAGTGGAGGAGGAGTAGAAGAAGAAGAGGTGGAGGCGGAGGAGGAGGAGGTGGAGGTGGAGGAGGAGGAGGAAATGGGAGAAGGAGTAGAAGAAGAAGAAGAAGAAGAAGTGGATTGGGAGGAGGAGGAGGAGGTGACGAAGGAAAGAGGAGGAATAGGTGGTGGTGGAGGAGGAAGAGGAGAAAGAGGAGGAGAAAAGGAAGAAGAAGAGGAGGAGGAATAAGAGTGAGAGAAGGAGGAGGACGAAAAGGAGTAGGATGAAGAGGAGGATAAGGTGAATGAAAAGGAAGTAGAGGAAAACGAGAAGGAAGAGAGAATGGAGAAAGAGGGGAAGAACGGGAGAAGAAAGAAGAGGGTAAGGAGGAGGAAGAAAAGAATGAAGAGAAGAAGAAGGATGGTGGGAACGAGGAGTAGGAGAATGAAAAGGAGGAGGAGGACGAGGAACAGGAGAAGAAGAAGAATGAGGAGGAGGAGGTGGAGAGGGACTTGGAAGAAGATGAAAAAGAATGAAAAAAGCGAAGATGGAGATGGAGGAGGAGGAAAGAGAAGACGAAAATATAAGAATAAGATCAAATGAGAAAAAAAGGTGATTATGAAAGAAAAAAGAGACAAAGAAGTAAAAATGAAAACAAGAATAAACACAACAATAACACCACCAAGAGCAAACATTCAATGCACAACCTCCCCACCTACCCCTAGGCACACACACACACACACACACACACACACACACACACACACACACACACACACACACACACACACACACACACACACACACACACACACACACACACACACACACACATACACACGCACATACACACACATACACACACACACACACACACGCACACACAATAGCCTGATCGCACCACCGCGTTCCTCCCTCGCCTTTACTACGCGCCTCGAGATAGCCGTAGTAAAGGCCAAGCGGTCCGTTCTCCTCGCTCTCTTTTGCCGGCGAAAAGAGATAGCCGTTATCAGCGATTCGTTTGCTGACAGCGTGAGGGTCTCTGACAACGGTGTATTTCGTCAGCATGTACCGCAGCTATTAGGATAAGTTTTATCTGCAATCCCGCAAGTTAGAGCATTTGATTGCATCTCGCCACAATTACGCTCTTTTTATTGCAATGTGTTTACGGCCGTCGGTTCGGTTGAGAGGATAGCAAGAAACTCTGGGCGCTCTCTTGGCCGATAATGTTGCAAACCAAATTACTTGACACCGAATTTGTTGCATACTCCATCAGACAACGGGTCCATACCGGAGATAAATGGATATGGAAAATGGGTTGCAAAAAGAGCATGATTCAGGCTACGGTCTTCGTCCACCTGTGACGACTTTGCTCTTTAACTTCATTTGAAATAGACGGAGAGTAAAGGACTGAGCGAGTGTTTAGTGGAAAGGAAGTGATAATGTGGTTTTATTGGTCAGTTTTTGGAAAAAGGGTTAATTTCACTTGATAAAGTTTATTAACAAGAATTTGATAGATAAACACGAAGATACAGAAAGGAGGAAAAAAATCAATTCTGTTTTATACGAAAAAAACAGAACATAAACAATATCGTAAAATTGTTAAGACCGAAAGGAAATAGGAAAACATCTTCAGCTTATATGCATTCTTTCTGTCTAGAAGAGCAATAGGTATAAATTTTAATGCGAGTCTTGAAAAGAAAAATCCTTTACGATGGCGATTATCGTACGCCGCCACCCTCGCACGGAAAGTAAACAACATCGTACCGGGAGGCCGAAGTTATCGTTGACCTTGAATTCACGCCAACATGTTTATTTGCATATTTATGTTGCACGTGTTTGCTTATGGAGATTGTATCGAATGCTTGCGATGCGAATGAGATACGAAAAGAGAGGAATATGTTTCACAAAATGCGATAGCGCTGTGGAGGAGGCTCGCCCGCTGGAACTCACCAGAATGAGACATTTTCAAGCGGCGGCTGAGAAGAAAGAGGAGAAAGAGGGTTTTATGCTTTCAGACTTCTTTCTTTCCGAAGTTGCGCTGGATATACTTACGGGCTATCGCAGGCTCCGTGATTTTATGGCTACTGCGGGCTAGATACAGTGGGAAAGTACGCCCACAACCATTGGATTTTCTATAAAGGAAATGGCTCGGTCAATTGAATGAACTTTCCGAAACGTTTGTAAGGGTATTTTTTCATTTGTTTTTCTTTTT
>NC_091556.1:28952613-28956741 GCF_042767895.1 Penaeus vannamei | reverse complement strand
CTTCCTCCTCACCTCCACTTTACCCCCTCCCCTCATCCAACACCCCCCTCCTCACCTGCTTCACCCCCCACTCTTTCCTCTCCCTCTCTAACTCCTTCACCCCCCTTCCCTCTCCCACCTTACCTCCTTCACCCCCTTCCTCTCTCTCCCAACTTCCATCACCCCCTTCCCAAACTACCCCTCCCCACCTCCTTTACCCCCTACTACATCCTCAACTCCCCCTCCCCTCATCCAGCATCCCCCTACTCACTTCCCCCCTCCACCCCCTCTCTTTCCCTCTCCCTCCCTACCTCCTGCACCCCCTCCCTCTCCCTCCTTACCTCGTTCTCTCTGGATGTGTCTCTGTTTCTGGCTGTCTTTGTTTTTCTTTCTCTTTGTCCTTTCACTCTCTCTTTCTCTTTGTCTATTCACTCTCTCTTTCTCTTACACTATCTCTCTCTCTCTCTCTCTCTCTCTCTCTCTCTCTCTCTCTCTCTCTCTATCTATCTATCTATCTATCTATCTATCTGTCTATCCCTATCTCTCCCTCTCTCTACCTCTGTTTCTCTCTCTCTCTCGATCTATCTATCTATCTATCTCTCCCTTCCTCTCTCTCCCCACTTCCATCACCCCCTTCCCAAACAACCCCTCCCCTTCGCCCCTCCTCCCACTCCTCTTCACCCCCCACCCCACTCCCTCACCCCCACTCCCTCACCCCCACTCCCTCACCCCCACTCCCTCACCCCCCCCTCACCCCCCACCCCCACTCCCTCACCCCCAACTCCCTCATCCCCACTCCCTCACCCCGGCAGCCGTCTCGCAATTTACGACTCGAGTTCCCACATCAAAGTCAGATCCATCATATTTTTCATTATATATCCCCGAACGGCGTCCCTCCATTGGCACTTTCACTTAACACGCCTCGACGTCTCTGTGAATTTAAGGGAGGGGTTGGGGGGGGGGGGATTTGGGGGGGGAGGTTGGAGGAGGGGGGAAGGGGGGGGCTATGAGGTTGGAGGTGGGGGCGGGGCTATGAGGTTGGAGGATCGGGAAGGTGGAGGGGCTATGAGGTTAGAGGAGGAGGGAAGGGAGAGGGATTATGAGGTTAGAGGGGGAAGGGGTCGAGGCTATGAGGTTGGAGGTGGAGGAAAGGGGAGGAGCTAAGAGGTTAGAGGAGGAGGGAAGGGAGAGGGATTATGAGGTTAGAGGGTGAAGGGGTCGGGGCTATGAGGTTGGAGGAGGGGTCGGGGCTATGAGGTTGGAGGTGGAGGAAAGGGGAGGGGCTAAGAGGTTAGAGGAGGAGGGAAGGGAGAGGGATTATGAGGTTGGAGGAGGAGGAGGGGCTATGAGGTTGGAGAACGGAATGGGGAGGTGCTATGAGGTTGGAGGAGGAGGAGGGGCTATGAGGTTGGAGAACGGATGGGGGAGGTGCTATGAGGTTGGAAGACGGATGGGGGAGGTGCTATGAGGTTGGAGGACGGATGGTGGAGGTGCTATGAGGTTGGAGGACGGATGGGGGAGGTGCTATGAGGTTGGAGGACGGATGGGGGAGGTGCTATGAGGTTGGAGGACGGATGGGGGAGGTGCTATGAGGTTGGAGGACGGATGGGGGAGGTGCTATGAGGTTGGAGGACGGATGGGGGAGGTGCTATGAGGTTGGAGGACGGATGGGGGAGGTGCTATGAGGTTGGAAGAAGAGATGGGGGAGGTGCTATGAGGTTGGAGGACGGATGGGGGAGGTGCTATGAGGTTGGAGGACGGATGGGGGAGGTGCTATGAGGTTGGAAGACGGATGGGGGAGGTGCTATGAGGTTGGAGGACGGATGGGGGAGGTGCTATGAGGTTGGAGGAGGAGGAGGGGTTATGAGGTTGGAGAACGGATGGGGGAGGTGCTATGAGGTTGGAGAACGGATGGGGGAGGTGCTATGAGGTTGGAGAAAGGATGGGGGAGGTGCTATGAGGTTGGAGAACGGATGGGGGAGGTGCTATGAGGTTGGAGAAAGGATGGGGGAGGTGCTATGAGGTTGGAGGAGGAGGAGGGGCTATGAGGTTGGAGAACGGATGGGGGAGGTGCTATGAGGTTGGAGAACGGATGGGGGAGGTGCTATGAGGTTGGAGAAAGGATGGGGGAGGTGCTATGAGGTTGGAGGACGGAATGCGAGGTGCTATGAGGTTGGAAGACGGATGGGGGAGGTGCTATGAGGTTGGAGAAGGGAGAGGGGATAATGATGAAGATGATGATCATGACCATGATACTATAACTGATGCTACTACTGCTATTACTTTAACTATTACAACAACAACAACTATTATGGCTACTATTACTAGTAATAATAATAGAAAAACAGCATAAATGATGATGAAAAAATGATCAAAATAACACACCACGAATGATCATATAGTAATGAAAAAGCAATAGTCAAAAATAGCAATTTCTCACTCTTCATTATACCTCTATCAATACTGTATATGTTAAGATAATGATGGTATTAACAACAGTAATAATGGCTATATTGAAATCGACACCAACGACGACGATAATGATAATGACAATAATATCAATAGAAATCGATAGTAGTTATCATAATGATCATAATAAAAATATTGATAATGACAATATTCATAATAAATAAGAAAATAATAATGGAAATGATGATAATAGCAATAGTACCGATAATAGTAACAATCATAATAATAATAATAAAAATTATAATAATAATGATGATGAATATGAAGATAATGTTGATATGATAATAATAATAATGATAATAAAGATAATGATAATCACAAAAATAACTACAGTATGATAACAATGATGACAATATCAATAACGATAATGATAATAATAATGATAATAATGATGATGATAATGATAATGATGATGATGATAATGATGATAATAATGATAATAATAATAATAATAATAGTAATGGAAATCATAAGGAAACCAGCAATGATAATGATAATAATAAGAAGAATGAAAATAATAATGATAGTAATAAAGAAAAATACTGATAATGATAATGATGATAATAACAATGATAATAATATAATTGATAACAATAATGGTAGTAATGGTACTAACAACATTAATAATGATAATGATAAAAACAGTGATAATGATAATCATTGTAGTAATAATGATAATGATAATAATAATTCTAACAATAATGATAATGATAATGATAGTAATAACAATAACAGTATTAATGATAATGATAACAACAACAACAATAATAATGATAATAATAATAACAGTAATAATAATAATAATGATAATGATAATAATAATGATAATAATATTGATAATCATAGTAATAGCAATGATGATAGCAGCAATAAAGATAATGATAATAACAGTAATAGCAATCAATATAATGATAGTAATATTGCAAATAATAATAATGATGATGATTACAATATTTAGGCTGATAATAACGAATGGTCATACTATTGAATGATAAAAGTATTATAATCCTTATTTTAAGATAACAATCATACCAAGAGTAATAAACGATAATAATGACCCTATTTCAAGCCTACGCTGCCTTTTCGAAAATGCTGAGAAGTCAAATAAATTTTCAAAAGAAATCATTCGCATTCCATAAAGAAAAATATGTCGAGCATTTATTGCATACACATGCTGCCTACTTTCACATTTATGCGAAAAAAAAGGATTTCTGGAGTATAATGAACTTGTAGTCTTATCATAACATCTGGAATACATTTCAACGTTGTAGATAGATGATTACACGTTAATGTGTTGTAATGAAAATGTGATGATGAAAACTATTATGTACAGACTTCTGGGGAAGAAATCGTATATCGAATGAATTTATAAGTAAACTTTAGAGGTGTGTGTGTGTGTGTGTGTGTGTGTGTGTGTGTGTGTGTGTGTGTGTGTGTGTGTGTGTGTGTGTGTGTGTGTGTGTGTGTGTGTGTGTGTGTGTGTGTGTGTGTGCAATTCTATTTAATTGATTCACACAGTAGTTGATTACTCTCTCTCTCAATCTCTCTCTCTGCCTCATTCTCTCTCTCTCTCTCTCTCATTCTCTCTCTCTCTCTCTCTCTCTCTCTCTCTCTCTCTCTCTCTCTCTCTCTCTCTCTCTCTCTCTCTCTCTCTCTCTCTCTCTCTCTCTCTCTCTCTCT
>NC_091556.1:28940113-28942613 GCF_042767895.1 Penaeus vannamei | reverse complement strand
TAAACATCTTTTGCCTCAGAAAGATACATGTCATTTTATTGTGCTTTTGTGTATCTCGACGTAAGCAAAACCTATTTCGATTTTTATTGTGAAATGTGTACGTTTCCTGATTCAGAAAGAGTTTCTCGAATGATTTGTATGGTATCGAAACATAACATATGAGATTAAGCAAATGATGGAAGAATATAAAATTAAATCTCTTTACACAAAGTATACCGAATAGACTTTACACGAAAACAACATATAATCACACAAAAAAAAATCGCAGTTATCAACATTACAAAAAAATCATACACAAAATGATTAGAACAATTAAACATTCTGTTAGTAATGTACCCCCTCCATGTCCCTCCCCCTTTCCGTGTCATATTTACTCGGTGTCCGTTTTCTATGAGCGTCGCAGCGACCACCCACGCCAGGTGACTCTCACGTAACAAGACGAAACACGGAGTCAACCCTTGTTTATTTTGAGGTGTGGAGTTCCTTATGCGCGTGACTTTCTGTGTTTTAGGAGTCCTTGGTTTGGTATTGTTGATTAGTTTGGAGAGATTACGTGTTGTTTAGGCGGCCGTTGGTTAGATTTATGAGTGAGTTGTGCTGGTATGTTTGGGTGCAGGAGGTTGGCGGCGTACAAAGGTAATTAGTCAAGTTCTTGGGGTGTATTTTTAAGATTTCTCTGTTTCTCATTCGCTTCTCTATTTGATCTCCTTCCCACTTCTTACTCTGCCTGCCCTCCGATCCCAATATCTCCCTCCGTTTTCCTCTCTCTCTCTCTCTCTCTCTCTCTCTCGCTCGCTCGCTCTCTCTCTATCTCTCTCGCTCTCTCTCTATCTCTCTCTCTCTCTCTCTCTCTCTCTCTCCCTCTCCCTCTCTCTCTCTCTCTCTCTCTCTCTCTCTCTCTCTTCCCCCCTCTCTCTCCCCCCCCGTCTTTCGTCTTTGTCTCACTATCTCTGTCTCCTTTGTTTCCCCTTCTCCCAGTTTATTTCTATATATTTGCGAAGTATAAGACTTCATCCACAAAAGTTTTACTTGCCTGTGTTCGTTTGGTATATAATAAAAGTTTGCATCACGCCCAAAACTAAAAAAATATATATATACCTGTAACAATAATACTCCAAGTCTGCTTAGGACACCAAAACACCTTTATTTTGATAATAACGTTTCCATGTTCACATTTAGTGTTTAACCATTAAGAAAGAAATGGAAAATAAGATAAGACGAATTATGCAACAGTTTCCATCAATCATATTCGAAAATGTATGAACATAACCCACTTCAATTACCATTTATAATTTTAGTTAAGCAGATAACCTCTTGACAGATATCCCTTTCCATTAAATCCTCACAGAAAACGATGAAAAGAAACATGTATATCATTGTCAAAAAAGAAGAAATAAAACGAAAGAAATACAATAGTCTGCCCTAAACGTTTTTGAATTGTTTGCATGTGTGCGGTAATAACGTTTGCTGAGTGTGACTAATGAGCACCAGGAATTATTCATGGCATTTTCCAAGAAAGAATTTGGAAAACGATGTCAAACGGCTTGGAACGGAAGAAGCAAGAGAGAAGAAAAGAAATCTGACGAAGAATTATGGTTTTAGAAGCAATTAGCCGTTTCTTGAGAGAATTTGCATTCGTTCATGTGTGTATATGTATTGTTGTTGTTTCCATTATCTGCTGAAGTTATCCTCATCATCATTTCTTTTTCTTTATATCAATATCGTAATCAATTTTGTGCCATTATCATTGTCTTATATGGTAATGTTTTTAGGCTCCTGCGAATGTTTTTTTAATCACAAATTATATTTCATATCTAGTGTCTTTTTCAGGCGTCATTATCCTATGTCTTGTTGTCTTTTATTATTTTGGTTTTCTTTTTTCTGCTTTCTTTAAACTCTCATGGTTTTTATTTTGCCGATTGCATTAACATCTTGTAATATTTTTTGCGTTTGATTTATACTCACTTTGTGTGCTTTTAGTCTCTTATTCATCTCATCTTTAAATTTCTGTTTCTTTCAATCTTACAAACTCTGTCCCACATCCTTCCCAATCCTCTTCCTGCTTTCCTCCACCTCTCCATCTTCCTCTCTCATTTCCTAATCCTTCTCTCAGTCCGCCATCCATCCTTAGTCTCTCTTCTTCCTGACTCCTCCATCATCCTTTCTTCCCTGCCTCCTTAAACCAAATCCTTTTCGTGGATCTTCCTTCTTCTTCAGCCATTTTGAAGAACGTTTTCTCTCTCTCTCTCTCTCTCTCTCTCGCTCTCTCTCTCTCTATATATATATATATATATATATATATATATATATATATATATATATATATATATATATCAAACAATCTCTTTTTCCCTCTTTGTCACTCTTCTTCCTCCTCCCTTCTTCTGTTTTCTATACCCAACTACCTTTCCATCTCTCCATCTTTCCACCTCTCCCCCTTCTCCCAATCCTCTCAATCTTCTATCTTCTAAACCGTCTCTTTTTCTCACGCCTCCTCCTC
>NC_091556.1:28912613-28915113 GCF_042767895.1 Penaeus vannamei | reverse complement strand
TTTCGTGGTGGTCATTCTTGAGAACAAATATTGTGTGTCTGTGTGCTGATCATTCTTTTTTTTCTTTCTTTTTACTCAGTTCATTGTGGTTGAACTGGCTGCTTCAAAATAAAAAGTATTGTAATTATCATTTTTTTGCTGTAAGTTTGATGATCGTTTGAATAAACTCTGATGCACTCGTCCGAATGAGAAGTTGAGCACCATGTCAACTCTGCATCTATTTTGCAACACTGAAATGAAATTTACTTCGACAACGTGTGCATGTTACTGCTGGAATTATGTTGATACTTTTTAGCAATGGGCGATAAGATTAAAATGCATTTAGTGTAATTCTGTGGTCATTTTTTTCTAACTTCGTCCGTATGATATTAACTACACAATCGTTTACACTGAATTCAGAAAAGGTAGAATTGATCGCGGATAATCAACCTCACACATTCTATACACATATTTTCCTCCATATAATTTAGCTAAGTTCCCCCATCTTTTTCCCTCTGGCCGGGTTCCCCCCCCAAGTGCCTGCCAGTCTCCGGGTGCTGGTTATGGGCCTCAGTAGGGTACCAATCAGTGCCTCTACCCAGGGGAGGGCCTGTAAGTGGCACCCCTCGCCCGCAGCAACACTCCCACCCACTGGGTATACTGCGGCTGGGGCTGACTGAGTAACGGCTGGGGATATATATATATATATATATATATATATATATATATATATATATATATATATATATATATATATATATATATATATTTATATATATATGTATATATATATATATGTATATATATATATATATGTATATATATATATATATGTATATATATATATATATATATATATATATATATATATATATATATATATATTCTTTTTTTTCTTTTTTACATTTCGGAAAGGCTAGCTTGTTATCTGGGCGAGTTATTCTTCTAAGATGTAATAAGTTTTATTTATTGAGCGGTTTTCATCTGTGACTTCTTCCTCGCATCTCTCTTACATTTTTTTGCCTCTCTCTGTCTCTCTGCCTCTCTCTCTCACACACGCACATATTCTCTCTCTCTCTCTCTCTCTCTTTCATCTTTTACAACTTTTCCCTGATCAATTTACTAATTCCCTCTTCCCCTACCCTCCCTCGCCCCCCTACCCCCTGCCCCTGCCATACCCCCCCCCCCCCCCATGCCATACACCACCCCTACTTCCCTACCCCTGCCATACCCCCCATGGCCCCTGCCCCTGCCATACCCCGACTCTACCCCCTGCCCCTGCCATACCCCGACTCTACCACCCTGCCCATGCCATACCCTGCCCTTCCCCCCTGTCCCTGCCATACCCAACCCCTACCCCCCTGCCCCTGCCATGTCCCACCCCTACCCCACCCCTGCCCCCCTGCCCCTGCCATACCCCACCCCTACATCCCTGCCCCTGTCATACCCAACCCCTACCCTTCTGCCCCTATCCCCCTGCCCCTGCCAAGGCCCAGCCCCTCACCTGCCACTCAAGCCCTCGAAGCGGGAGAGCTGTTTATTGCCTTGTGTAAATCACGAGTCTCTATATGGCGCCACTCGCCGCTCCACCTCCGGCATTCCTCGGTTTAATAATTCCTTTCCTTTCCTTCTCGTCATCTCTCCTTCTCTCTCCCTTCCTTCATCTCCCGGTTCGCCCTTTGCAGTTCCTCTTCCTCCTGCTGCTGTTGCTGCTCCTACTCCTACTCCTTTTTCTTCTTCTTCTCTTCCTCTTTCTCCTCCTCCTCATTCTCCTCCTTTTCCTACTCCTCCTCCTTCCTCTCTTCTTTTTCTTCTTCCTCCTCCACCACCACCACCACCACCTCCTCCTCCCTCTTCCACCTTCACCTCCACTTATTCCCCCCCTCCTCCTTCTCCCCCTTCCCCCTCCTCCTCTTCCTCCTCCTCCTCCACCGCCACATCCTCCTCCTCCACCTCCACTTCTCTCCCCCCTCCTCCTCCCCCTCCCGCCTCCTCCTCTTCCTCCTCCTCCTCCACCGCCACATCCTCCTCCTCTTCCTCCCCCTCCTCCGCCCCTTCAGAGTGTGACTCATTAGCGCTCATGTGCAACTTCCCAGGAGATAATGATTTCATCTTTTTATTTCGCTCTTCTATCGACCTTCACAACGGCGTACGCATGTGTTCTTCCCTCTTGCGTCATCGGGCTATGCATTTCGTTCTCATGATGACGCAGGCATGACCCATGGCACCGGACCCTGTGTGAGCATGCGCGCCCAAAGCACACATGCAGATCCTCCGTGGAAGAGGTGGCGCCACACGAAAGGAAGTCCATGAGGCCGATGCACGTTTGCCTTGCCAGAATAGACCTCCCATGTGACAAGTGCCATCAAAATAAAGTTTCAACAACTCTGACGTTAGTACTAAGTCATTCCGATTGACGTACTTGATGTGTACTTACTCCCGTGACATCATTGTGTACGTACCCCACCCCCCCTTTAATTAATTCACTGGAAGCTCTCTCTACACAGTTAACGTTACCCCC
>NC_091556.1:28900113-28905113 GCF_042767895.1 Penaeus vannamei | reverse complement strand
CTCTCGCAGACCGCACTACGATGGAAACCTCACGTCCCAGCTAACACGTGTTTATAAGCCACTCTCACGTTTAATTATATCATCTTGTGTTTTTGAGCACGCTATTTAAATGTGCTAATGGATTTGTCAACTGCAGGCGGAGGGATTGAGATTAAATGTTATTCTCGGTATCGAATGTCTTCATAGTTTGATGATCTTGTTATGTGGAATTTATTTGATCGGAATTAATTTTGTGTAACAGAATAGTTGACTATAAATCGAATGATGTAGCGGTGATTTTTTTAATGTCAAACTTTAATGAAAAGAATTATAGCTTTACGAAATGCTTTAGCTTTATTTTTTATTTTATTTATTTTTTATTTTTTTGCGCAGTATCTTATTAATATTGCTAATCGTAATGGCAAGGATAATGATAATATTAACAATATATAAAGAAAACGCTATAGCTTGCGTTGTTCTTGACCTGGTCAGTATAAACTCATATTAAGATTTCTTTCCTCTGTTCCACCTCCACAAGCTCCACCTCCACCTTCCTTTCCACCTCCTCCTCCCCTCCATTTCTCCTTCCCTCTCCGCTTCTAACTCCTCTTCCCCTCCCACTCCGTTTCCTCCTTCACTTACCCCCCCTCCCCCTCACCTTCCCCCTTTACTTCTCCCCTCTCTTCCCCATCCCCTCCTTCTCCACCTTCACCTCCGTTCCCTCCCCTCCACCTCCCACTCCTCCTCAACTTTCCCCTCCCCTTCTTCCTCCCCCATCCCCTCCACTTCTCCTTTCCCTTCCCTTCCCACTCCCCCTCTTCCTCCCCTTTCCTCTCCACTTCCCCCCCCCCCCCCCATCCACTTCCTCCTGCCCCTCCCCACCCCTCCCCCTCCGTTCCCTCCAGTTTTTCCTCCCCCTCCCCTTCCACTTATTCCTCCCCTCCCCTCCCCCCCTTCACCTTCCCCTCCGTTCCCTCCAGTTTTTCCTCCCCCTCCCCTTCCACTTATTCCTCCCCTCCCCTACCCCCCCTCCACCTTCCCCTCCGTTCCCTCCAGTTTTTCCTCCCCCTCCCCTTCCACTTATTCCTCCCCTCCCCTCCCCCCCTCCACCTTCCCCTCCGTTCCCTCCAGTTCTTTGCGCCCTTCGTCAATCTGGCCTCTCCTCAGGTGGTCACTCTCTCTCCCCGGCTTCTATTTCACACTCCGCTGCCTCTCCGCTTCCCTAACTACACTTCTTCGAGGTATTGTTCTTAAAGTTCGCTCGTAAGACCTTTTACCTTCGCGGTTCTGCCTCTTGGCTCCACTTTCCGAGGTGGATTCTCGGGTCCGATTGGGCGTCTGGGAGATATGTGGTATTGCGTGGAGGAGTCGGGGTTGTTAGGGAGTTTGGGGTGGCTCGTAATTTGGGGTAAATGAGGTAAACGCCTTTTAATGTGTGGCAGCCTCCTCTAGAAGCTTGTCTGCAGGGGGAGAAGTTCTTAGAATGAATGTGTGATCTTTTTAGGATGACCATTTTTGCTAACATTTTTTTTTTTTTTTTTTTACTCTGTGTCAATATAAATACTATTCATTCTAGATCATACCTGGAGTGGCCAAGGTTCGAGACCTTATCAGGGAGGATTGTTATTATTTTATATCAATATGCTGCATTATTCCTATATAAATCCTTACGCATTTGTGCTGCCTTTCACGGTTTGGTTGTCTACATTCTTCCATTTCAGATGATTAATAAATGCAAAGCTAATGATGATCATGTTAATGAGTATTCTGATGAATTAGTCCTGATCCGGATATGGCTTATAATTCCCCCAAATGAAATAGTTAAAGGGTACAACACAATAGCAAAATGCCAAAGGTGACCTACTGTATCCATTGATATTTGGCTCGTTCACCTTTGACCTCGAGGGGAAGGGGTTCTCGCTATACGTTTATTTCATCGGCTGACTAATTAAAGGTCGCAGGATAAAAACTGATTAGCGGCCACCTCGCTGATACTCGAGGTCGACCTTGAAAGCAGAAGGAAGTCGATTCGTCCCGAGAGAAAGGAGAAGGGACGGCGGGACACGAGAGTTACGAGAGGACACGACCTGCTGCACAAAGAAGACAGCGTGTAATAAATACCCGTGTTAATTACATATCATTAGAGCGAGATTTAAGCGAAACAACAAAATTAAACCATATTTCATCTAATTAACTCGATGTCGTTGTGCTCCTGGTACAAAGATCGTAATCATGATGCGGTTAATTATAATAATTGTGGCGAATGTCACTGGATAATTAGTGTTGTTCCTCTTTTGTCTCTGTGGCCGGAACAGCAATGCCTCTTTAAGCATCATTAATGAAAATGACATCAACAATGACATCGGGCCGTCATTACAGCATGAAATGACAAATTCCAAAGCTGAAATTACGGGTCTGTTATGGATCTATAAACAGTCCATTTGCGTTGATGGAAGAGCGAGATTAAAATGTTGTTTTGACTTTCAGCCGGTAAGTATCACTATCTTTTTAATCATTCTCTTTATGAGGTGTGGGATGATATTTTTTTTCGGTGCTTCTATTAACAGATACTACAGGAGTATGTTCATAATGCTGCAGGAATAACTGATGCTGATCAATATATATACATTTTTTTCATTGCTACTACGACCTATATTATCCTTATCTCTAAATCTACATTATTACGTCTACTATTATTACTCCTCCTGTATCTACTTCTATAGCCACTGACGGAATTAGTATCAAAGCTTATCACTTCATTCTCACTTCTTAAAAAAAATAATAATAATAAATAAAACGGTATTCTGCACCTACTGCTGGCATACTGACGCTGTTCTCGTTACTGCTATACCTATAATTACCACCATTTCTATTACTGCTTGTACTTCCATTAATGTCACTGCGGCTCATACCACTTCCATTGCTTGTAGTGTGTTAAACTAATTTAATACAGTGACTAAACCTATATTTCTGCGTCTGCAATTTGTGTTGATATGTTGTCTGTGGCAGATGTAACTGACATAGATGATTTATATATTATTAACAACAGCAGTGAGAACAAATATAAAGACAAAGGTTACGGTTATGTAACTATTTGCTATAGTAATATCACCGGTAATCACATACCAATACTGCAATACTGTTAGTAGAAGTAACAGTAATGCGAATAATTGCGATTATAATAATGAGTATCGTCATGGTAATGATTACGATAATGGTAATTATGTGTATTATGATAACAATTATAATAGCAATAGTGGTTATTATCATTATCATTATTATCATGAGGATTATTATGATTGTTATCATTTTCATTATCATTATTATTTTGTTATTGTTATCATCATTATTACTATTATTATTATCAATATTATTTTTGATATCATCTTTTTATTATCATAATGATAATTATAATTATCATCATCATCATCATCATCATCAAAATCATCATCACCATCATCATCATCATCATCATTATTACTATTATTATTATCAATATTATTTTTTATATCATCTTTTTATTATTATAATGATAATTATAATTATCATCATCATCATCATCATCATCATCATCATCATCACCATCATCATCATCATCATTATTATTCCTATTATCATGATTATTATGATTTCCTCCGGCAAGGCGGTTATGTTTTTGGTAGCGTTGGTTCGTTTTTTTTTTTTCTTTTTTTTTTTGAGCAGGATGACTCAAAAAGTAATGAACAGATTTTTGTGATTTTTTTACCAGAGGTATTTATTAGATGCTTTTAAATTTTGATGACGATCCGGATTTTATTTGTTCCATGAGTAGCAGGATACCTCAAAAAGGGTATGAACAGAGTTTTATGAAATATTTACCTTAGGTTTGCCCTTGGCCTTAGATGCCATAACATTGTGATCTGGATCATGATGCGGATCCAGGATTTTTTTTGTTTGTTTGTTTTTTGTTACTGCATCAGTGACCTTATTATTTGGCGGAGGTATGCTTCTAGTTATCATTATTATTATCATCATCATTATCACCTTTATGACGATGATGAAGATGGTAAAAATGATATTGATAATGTACGATGATCATCATCATTTTGCTCAAATGATATATAATTATAATCTAATTATTATTGCACGGTGCAACAAAGCAAAATCAATAACGTCGAAAATCGATTGGTAAGGAAAGCGTTAAAATCAATTTCGAAAGTAATTATCGCGCTTTATGTAATGATAATGATAATGGTCCTTATTAAGAAATATTTTGAAGATCATCACCAAAATATGAAATAAAAATAGAGAAATAGAACTGTAATGATAATGATAATGGAAATATTTGGAAATCACCAAAATAGGAAAAACTAGAATATAAAATACGATACAGAAAAGAAATATGATTGACAAGGGATAAATTGACAGGAAGCCAGTCCATCAAAGGGCATTAATACTGTGCTGGCAAGGCAATGAACCGTTTTCTATGGGAGATTCACACACAGGTCAGGGCGGTCAAACGGCTCTCTTGTGACGCCAGAAATCTCATTAACCTCACTGCCTGTTTTGAGGGTTCATCGTTTCAAGATCCAACCCGTGGCATTATCTTTTTCTTAGGTTCATTATAGACTGGCTTTTAGCTCCGGTTCAGTGTGTTTCATTGAAGCTGAAATCAGGTCACTTTTTCCATTCATTGCTGATTCACCTTGGCCCAGCGTCTTTAAGGGGGGGACTAAAGACTTTTCTTCATCAACTCTACTCTGTTCGTATATACACATACACTCGTATTGACGTGAAAGGATATACCCCCAAAAGGGAATACTACTGTGGTATTTGATATTTCCCTTTTCTTTTTTTTCCGTTCCCTCCTCCCCCTTTGTGCCTTTTCTCCTCCTCCTCCTCCTCCTCCTTCCACTTTACCCTCCCTTCCTTCCTTTTCCTTCTTCTCAACTTCTTCCTTCCCTTTCTGCCTCCTCCCATCCCCTTCTCTTCCCTTCCTTCCCCTCCTCCTCCTCGTTCCCCTCCATATCCCTTCCTCCTCC
>NC_091556.1:28892613-28895113 GCF_042767895.1 Penaeus vannamei | reverse complement strand
ACAAAACAAACAAAAAATCCATATATGAAAATATAAAATCAACAACCAGCAACCGCATACACAAGAAAATAATACGATCAATATCAGATAATGTTGGTATTTAATCTCATATACACACGCACTGATCCGTAGTCACGATAAAGAAGGTAAATGCGATATCGTCTATCAGTTATTTCAGCATGACGGACAGTTTCCGGAAAAATGCATTATACAGCAGATGCATTATCAGTCAACGCGGAATAGCACTTTCAGCCGCTTTTCCTACAACACACAACCTCTCTGTTTCTGTTTAAATACACACATCGACAAAATAGTTACGCACATGCCCATACACACACGTAAACAAACGGCCATGTATAAGCGCACCTGCTCAGCACCTCCGGCCAAGGTCAGGGGTCAAGAAAAACACGGAGGCAGCTTCCTCGAGGCGATGTCAGGCTAGGTGGAGTGCCCTGCTGTCTTCGCTTTTCTTGTGTGTACTGGCATCTGATCAGGCTTTATTTTGCCATCACTGTCATCATCATAATCCTTGATGTTGTTATTGCTAATAGCAGTACTGATGTTGTAATTGTTATCATCATTATTACTATTGTTATCATTATAACTATTTCATCATTACTATTATCATCAGTAATATTGTTATCATTATAGTAGAATCATTATCGTCATCATCGTCATCATTATACTTATAATATTTAATGTAATAACTGTATTTTCTGTCATAATTATCATAATTATTACTATTTCAATTCTCGAAATATAAATCTCTAGCATCAACAACAAAACTTTCCTTTTTCCTCACCTTTGTTCCACTGACTCCGTTCGATCTCCGGTAGTTCGAAAAAAATAACATAAGCAAACGGAAGCCAAAACGCACTCGTTCGCACATCGCTTGCTTTCTTAGACATGCACTTAAGATTCACTGTTCGGGGCGAAGACGTGTGGCGCGTGTCAGCTGTTCAATTTTATAGACATTTCTAATTACACTCGAACGTTCATTATTGGCACGTTAATTGTTATCTCGACCTGCGCGATTTATTGCATTTTGCCACGAGAGACGAGAGGGAGAGAGAGACGGGGGAGGGAGGGAGGGAGGGGAAGGGGGAGGTAGGGAGGGGGTGAGGGAGAGGCAAGGAGTGATGGAGAGAGGGAGGGAGGGAGAGAGAGAGGAAGAGAGGGAAGGAGGGGAGAGGGAAGGGGAGGGGGGAATGAAAGGAAGAAGGGAAGGAGGGGGTGATAGAGGGAGGGAGGGAGGGATGAAGGGAAGGAAGCAGGGAGGAAGGGAAGGAGGGAGGGAGGGAGAAGGAAGAAGTGAGGGAGAGAGAGAGAGGGGGTGATAGAGGGTGGGAGGGAGAGATGGATATATAAATAGATAGATAGATAGATAGAGAGAGAGAGCGAAAGAAACTGACAGACAGACAGACAGACAGACAGACAAAGACAGAAACAGAAACAGACAGAGACAGAGAGAGCACGCCCGTGTCTTACATGAATTAATCAGCAAGGGCAAATTTACGAGGCTGGTTTTCGAAATCGATCCAAAGAGGAACTTTTTTTCTCTCTTTTTTTTTTTGGACGCACGCGAATGAGGTCCGCTGAATGATGACTGTGTGAATGTGGCTTGAAAATACACATCATCCATAAAAGCCGTTAATTTCCACTCGGGACCAAAGGAAAATAATGAAAGGAGGGGGGGGGGAGGAGGAGTAATGGCGAGGGTAAGGAGGGAGGAGGGAGATGGAGGGGAGGGGAGGGGAGGGGAGGGTAATGAAGAGGGGGGGGGCAGTAATGGCAAGGGTAAGGAGGGAGGAGGGAGATGGAGGGGAGGGGAGGGTAATGCAGAGGGGGGGGGGGGGTAATGGCGAGGGTAAGGAGGGAGGAGGGAGATGGAGGCGAGGGAAGGGTAATGCAGAGGGGGGGGGGGTGAGGAGGAGTAATGGGGAGGGTATGGAGGGAGGAGGGAGATAGAGGGGAGGGAAGGGTAATGCAGAGGGGGGGGAGGAGGAGTAATGGCGAGGGTATGGAGGGAGGAGGGAGATGGAGGGGAGGGAATGGTAATGAAGAGGGGGGGGGAGTAATGGCGAGGGTGGGGGGTAAGGAGGGAGATGGAGGGGAGGGGAGGGTAATATTGGTGGGGGCAGGTGGTGGAGGGATGGAGGGAGGATGGAAGGGGCGAGGGGGGAGGGAGAAGTAATGGCAAGGGTGGGGGGTGCGGAGGTAGGAGATGGAGGGGGAGGGGGTAATGGTGGTGAGGATAGGTGGTGGAGGGATGGGAGGGGGGTGGAGGGGGAAGGGGGAGGGGAATGCAAGCGACACGAAAGTACGAGGAAGAACGTTAGTTAGTGAGGTTTGTTTTGTCGTTGGAGGAAGAGAGGGGAGGAGACCGAGGTGAATGTGCTCGTAGAATTTTATATTCGTTTCTCTTTCTTTATCTATCCAATATTTGCTTAACTTCTGTAAGCTTCTTTTCTGTCATTCATTTTTTTCATATTCATTTATA
>NC_091556.1:28847613-28852613 GCF_042767895.1 Penaeus vannamei | reverse complement strand
TGATAAGACCTTATCAAAACGAATACTTGGTAAAAACAAAAATTTACTATACATAAGGCTTGTAGCAGTGTCGAAAGCCCGAGACTGAAAAGTTCAAATCAGAACTGGCTATCCTCATTGTAATCCAAATTATATTTCATCCTGTCGATAGCTTTCTATCTTTGGATAAAATGATATTACAAAAGCTCGATTCCAGTTTAGACAATACTCAGGATATAAGCTGTCCCTGTCATTATACGAAGGTATCCTCTAGGATCGCTAAGTCCACCTGTCTTTGGCCATTTAACAATAGGGAAAGGTACAATACTTATGTATTGTACATATCGGGTTCTACACCTTTCAGTTTCATATTTACCATTTTGCGAGATTAGTGATCATGAAGAGAATGAAATCCCTTTTGCTAAAGAGAAAGTATCTTGTAGGATATATTCTATAATTCGCGATATTGCAAATGACTTGCACTTCCATCAGCCTCGGTAAAGCATTTGACTCAATATACCAAGAGACTCTCTCGTAATATGTAAATTGGCACGAACAGGTTACTTGAATTAAAGCATGTACCTGTACTGATCACGACAAATCCTATGCTGATTATTGATATATCTCTGTTATCTTATTAATAGGATTTTTAGGCCCATGTAGGATTTTTAGATTAGAGTGAGAGAGAGAGAGAGAGAGAGAGTATTGGGAGGGAGAGAGAGAGAGAAAGGGAGAGAGAGAGAGAGAGAGAGAGTGAGAGAGAGAGAGAGAGAGAGAGTATTGGGAGGGAGAGAGAGAGAGAAAGGGAGAGAAGGGGGGAGAGAAAATTAATTGGAGATCCACTGCCAAACATCAGCACATAAGTATATAGATCTGAGAGACTTTTGATCAGGAATATTAGGTGAGACACATTCCAAGGATTATGGCGAAGTTTCCCAGAAGAAGGAGTCTGATGTTAATGTATGTGTGTGTGTGCATACATGTATGTATGTATGTATGTACTTGTATGTATATATATACGTGTATATATATATATATATATATATATATATATATATATATATATATATATATGTATGTATGTATATACGTGTGTATATGTATACCTATGTTATATATGTAAAGTATGTAGAGAGAGACAGACAGACGCAAAAAAGACATACACAAAGCGAGCATTCACAACCCATCTCTTCCACCCATTTCCCCGCGACCGGGATGCCTGACCACGCCAATCAAAGCTCTCAAAACACCGCCCGATAGAGCAGACAGGTTTCAAAGCAGACCATCTGCCTTCAGCGTCTCGGGACCTCGGCTGTCTCCTCGCACGTCGCGCGTCACGTCAACTGATTGACAGGTAAACAGCTGATAGCACTTTTTTCAAATTAGAAGGCCACCGCGCACCTCCCTTGGTAATTAGGGAGTTATGCGATGTTTATTGAAAATGGGTGAGTATTCTCTCAAAGATTTGGTCGTTTTTTTTCCACGAGAACAGACATGGACTAATTTGTTTATAATTATCTGTAGGTTTTTGGGTTGGTAATTCAGTAACGTCTAAGAATCGCTTCTTGCTTGCTCTGTGCTTGTAAGTCCACACTACGACAAATTTATGCAAAGCCGTTACATTGATTGATTTCCCGTTTCCAGTACAAACAGATTCAACAAAAAATAAATCCCGTGTTGTTTTTGCAGTTATTGCTAATTCCCTGTTTCTCTTGTTGCTGTTTTATCATCATTTTATATTTTCTCCTTAATGTTTCTTTATTGCCGTTCCAGCTTAATTAAATAACCCAGCGTGTTTACAGATCTGCCGGCTTCCCTTGATGACTGGCGGGGCATTGTTAGCCACACATGAACGATCATGCTACCAGGTCGTGCATGATAATTAATAATTCACAGCGGAATCGTGTAACCCACAAATCGTGCTTAACCCACAGAAGCGTGACGGTTTTGCAGTTATTGGCCGATTCAAGGCTTAACAAACACCCTGGTTATGGTTTACGTATATTATTTTAATCATGTTATAAGACTCCTCTCAGTGTCATGTTAACAAGGGCGTTGTAGGAGAACGCAACAATCTGTGCAAAGAATGTGGGCAATAAGTGTTTATAACGGAGGCTCAAAAGGGTGGCAATCCCATGATATCCTTCAGCAAATTGTCCCTAGTGTACAAAGGAGACATCAGTGAATCTGTAGTCCGCACCAATGGGCTTCACTTTTTTCCCTCGCGGAGCAATACTGACTTCAACTTGCTTCTTTTTACAAATCAAAATTCTGAGGCGTCACCCAGTCGGTTGTCTCGCGCAGTTAAGATATCGACGCGTGGATAACGAACGTATGTGGACGTTCATCAAATGTTCCTCGAGGCGTGCCTATGAAAATGAGTTATTACAAATGCGTGTATATATAGCCATGAATAAACATGATTTAGGACCCCCAGCCAAAAAAGAATGATGAATTTGCATATCAGCTTCACGCACCGAAGCTTCAAGTCCGGCCATCTCAAGTCATCGCCGGTGAAGCATCTCTGCTAAAGACGCAATAGCAATAAAGATTAGCTTTATGACGCTAAGGTGTTATAAGACCTATATTAGTCCCCCCTTAACACCTCAACCCTTACTCGTCAGGGTCACCAGCACCCACACCCCCACACCCTCTTAAAGTCTTAAGATCTTAAATCAGCTTTATCCCCAGCCTCACCTCCCTGGCCCCACCCCCACCCCCACCCCCACCCCCACCCCCACCCCGCCCGATCGAGCAGTTACCCGTAAAACAAATTCTCGCTTCACGTTTTCTTTAATTTCCTCGAGCGCACCTGCATCCATTCAGTCAGCTGTCCGTTGCATATTATGTCTTCTAAAGTAACTTTTCCTCCGTTCTTTCTTAGTATTTTTTTCTTGTGATCCCAATCTCCTTTTTATCAAAAACTTACTAGACAAGAGCTTTCTAATCAATCAAATCAATACAATTTCTTTGACTTTTGATATTTCGGTCCACACTACAATTTCTCTTTGGCTTTCTTCAAGTGGAAATTCAAAATCTAGAACTGTTTACCTGTTTCCTTTTTTAATAAAATGTATAAAGGATTAAATGTATAAGCAAACATTTGCGAAATATTAAATAAAATATTAAAAGCACCGATAAATGCAGTGGAGGATAAACCCGCAGACGTTGAATGTTTATTTCTTTGTTTAACTGGAAGCACGTAAATAAAATACATGTAAGTTCGCCAAAACCTCGAGGTACATTAACAAAAAGAAAACTTTAGTTACTTCATAGTTTTTTATGTTTCTCGACTTGAGTGCTTAGGGAATGTTCTGGATTCCTTGGCAAGTCGTAAAGAGCCCAAGCACTCAGCAAGAATATGCCGACATGTTGCAAAAATGGCGAGCGAGTGCAAGGCCTCCGAGGGCGTTCGGTTGCGCGGATCTGATAAGGGAACGGCCGCGCGGATAGGGCCTCGCCCTCGGCCCTGGGACGCGCGGCGGCACGGAAGGACGACGCGCACACAGGCATATATACACGTGCAGACAGATATGTATACATATGCATATTATATATATATATATATATATATATATATATATATATATATATATATATATATATATATATATAAATGTGTGTGTGTGTGTGTGTGTGTGTGTGCGTGTGTGTGTGTGTATGTGTGTGTGTGTGCGTGTGTGTGTGTGTGTGTGTGTGCGAATATATACATATACAGATAAGATATGAAATATGAAATACAGAATATATGATATCAAATACAAAATATGAAACAAAATATATAATATAGGTATAGGTATAATCATACGTGCAAAGATATGAAATATCGTATAATATAGAATACAGAGTATAAAGCATGAAAATATAAAGTAGATAAAGAAGCATAAAATATGAGATATAAGAACTGAAAAAAATGTATTATTCATCCCCCCCCCACCTCCTCTCTCTCCCTTTCCCTCTCTCTCTCCCTCTCCGTCTCTCCACCCCCGTCTCTCCCTCTCCCTCCCCCCTTTCTTTCTCTCTCTCTCTCTCTCTCTCCACCCCCCCTCTCTCTCTCCTCTCTCCCCTCCCTCCCTCTCCCTCTCTCTCTCTCTCTCTCTCTCTCTCTCTCTCTCTCTCTCTCTCTCTCTCTCTCTCTCTCTCTCTCTCTCTCTCTCTCTCTCTCTCTCTCTCCCTCTCCCTCTCTTTTACCCTCTCCCTCTCCCTCTCTCTCTCTCTCTCTCTCTCTCTCTCCTCTCTTTTCCCACTCCCTCTCCCTCTCCCTCTCCCTCTCCCTCTCCCTCCCTCCCCTCCTTCCCTCCCTCCTTCCCTCCCTCCCCTCAGCCCCAGCAGGCGAAGTGAGGGCTCCCTTCGCCCGCCCTCGAACCCTTTGCCTCGTGTCGAAGAGGCGCCGATGAGACTCCTGAGGGGAACTTAGAGGAACTAATGTTGGCATCGAAGACTTTCCTTTAAGCATAGCGACGTTTATGCTGCCAACTTTGCATCGAGACGTCAGCGGGGACAAAGAATAGGTAGAAATGTAGGATAACTTTAGGTAATGGGCGTGTTAAGTGTCTTCTCTGCCTGTTGGTTTGTTGTTTTCTTTGTTGTATTTATCTTAATGGGAAGAGGAGGTGGGGTTTGTTTGCTTTGTTTGAGTATTTGTGTGTGTGTGTCTGGTCCGCATGTGTGTGCGTATGCGTGTGTTAATTTTTAAACTATTTTTAAGTCTGCCCCCGAATCAACCAATGTCAACTAGCCTCCAGAACGAAAGAAAACGGACGCAGCCTACGTCACCAACGGGCAGGAAGCCCCCCCCCCCCCCCGTCCCCCTTCCCCAGGTCATCCCTCCTCCTCCCTCCCTGAGAAAGTTGTTAACCTAAGCCTAATTGGCAATGACCCGCCTACCCTTCGACCCTACCGGGAGGGCGTGGCCAGGCACTCGGAGGTCACGAGAGGTCAGGGCAGCGGCGCCAAAGATGCCCCGGCGGTGTCGTTTTATCCAAGAAAAAAATGAGGGGCACAGGATTAGGGGGGTGGGG
>NC_091556.1:28825113-28827613 GCF_042767895.1 Penaeus vannamei | reverse complement strand
CCACCTCCCCTCACACCCCTAGTCCACACCTCCCCCCCCCACACCCCCAGTCCACCTCCCCACACCACACCACCCCAGTCCACCTCCCCTCACACTCCCTAGTCCACATACACCTCCCCCCACACCCCCAGTCCTCCAGTCCACCTCCCCCACACCACCCAGTCCTACCCCCTCCCTCACACCCCCTAGTCCACCTCCCCCCACACCCCCAGTCCACCTCCCCCACCCCAAATCCCTCCCCACACCCCCAGTCCACACTCCCCCCACACCCCCCAGTCCACCTCCCCCACACCCCCAGTCCACCTCCCCCTCACACCCCCTAGTCCACCTCCCCCACACCCCCAGTCCACCTCCCCCCCACACCCCCCAGTCCACCTCCCCCCACACCCCTAGTCCACTCCTCCCCCCACACACCCCCAGTCCCCCCTCCCCCTCCACACCCCTAGTCCACCTCCCCCCCACACCCCCAGTCCACCTCCCCCCACACCCCCAGTCCCACCTCCCCCCCCTCACACACCCCTAGTCCACCTCCCCCCCACACCCCCAGTCCACCTCCCCCCCACACCCCCAGTCCACCTCCCCCCCTCACACCCCTAGTCCAACCTCCCCCTGCCACCCCCTAGTCCACCTCCCCCCACACCCTCCCCAGTCCACCTCCCTCCCCCCTCACACCCCCTAGTCCACCTCCCCCCCACACCCCCAGTCCACCTCCCCCCACACCCCCCAGTCCACCTCCCCCCACACCCCCAGTCCACCTCCCCCACACCCCCCAGTCCACCCTCCCCCCTCACCACTCCCCTAGTCCACCTCCCCCCCACACCCCCAGTCCACCTCAATACCCCCAGTCCACCTCCCCCACACCCCCAGTCCACCTCCCCCACACCCCTAGTCCACCTCCCCCCCACACACCCCAGTCCACCCCTCCCCCCACACCCCCAGTCCACCTCCCCCCCTACACCCCTAGTCCACCTCCTCCCACACCCACAACAGCAAAAATTGCCCCCAAATCCTCCCTTGCAATTACGAATCCGCGTCCCCCTGTGGCGCCGCCGCCGAGCGCCGAGGCAGGAACCTCCGCGCCGCAGCGATCGCACGAGACCCGGAGGTTAAGAGGAGCGAGTCGGCGCGCAGAAACAAAACGCCGCCAACGAGCGCGTGATGCCCGGCGCCATTATTTCCAAGTCTTTGCTTCGGCGAGCGGGGGGGGGGGGGGTATTTTTTCAACCTCTGGGACTGAGACCGTTGAGAGGTCAGGTTAGGTTAGGCTATTTTTGGAACCGCAATGGGGTGCTTAGCATTACGGTTGTATAACAAAACTCTTCATTAAAGAAAAGAAGAAAGAAAGATAGAGAAAAAAACAGACATAAAATAAGTGTTTCTGGGATTAGGTTATCATCCGATAGATGGCGTTATTAAATCAGCTGTTTCTTCGGTGACTCAAAACTAGCCATCAAAGTACTGCCCATCGATATAACAATACCATTTATCTAATAAAAAAAAAACTAACTCCCTCTCCCATCCCCCCATCCCCCTTCCCCCACGTCGTCCTTGTCCACGGGGGAAAAACGGTAAAGAAAACACAGCGCTGTCCCGGCAAATGTCTCAGCCGCCATTACATTCCAACTTGATGGGAAAGTAAAAGCATTCCAGCGGAGCCTTCCAAGTGGCTCTGCGAAAGTAAATGCCGCGAATGACTCTGAATACGCACTCTTGAGAACAGCTTTGGCGGGAGGAAAACTTTTTTATGGATACACTCTATCGGGACTTGTAATCGGGGGACGGAGGGAAAGGGAAAGGAGGAGGAGGGGGATAGGAGGGAGGGAAAGGGAGGGGAGAGAGAAAGGGGGACGGGGAAAGGGAGGAGGGATAGGGATGGGAGGCAGAAAGGGGAGGGAAAGGAAGGAGGAGGGAAGAAGGGAGGGAGGGAAAGTGAGGGGGTGAGAGCGGGGGACGGAGAAGAGGAGGGAGGGAAAGGAAGAGTAGGGAGAAGAGGAAAGAGAAAAGGAAGAGGAGGGGAAGGGAACGGGAGAGAAGGAGGGGAGGGAATTGAAGAGTAAGGAGAGGGGGAAGGGAACGGGAGAGGAGGGGGGAGGGGTCAGAATGCGGTTTGACACCGTCGTTCAAGGCTGTGGAGGGTGTAGTTATTTTTCTGCATCGCGAAAATGGCCGACAAATGACCAGTTTCCTTTGTTTGGGGTTGATGGCGATTTCACAAGTGGTGATTTGTATGCAGATAGCTATAAAAACAATGAAAATAATACAGACGACATTTGTTAGTATAGAATTTATGATGAAATTGAAAGAATAAGAAAACTGATGTTCTTTATCACCTGCTTCCCAAACCACAGACAAATTGTAAATATGAAAATATGTCTTAGTAAATACATGAGCAGATTAGAAATAAATAGTAGTGTAATTGTACAGAAACGATTCACTTGCTGCCGCCCGTCTCAACCACGAATGTACAACCAACTTGGTCATAAAATTTTGATGATACAAT
>NC_091556.1:28812613-28815113 GCF_042767895.1 Penaeus vannamei | reverse complement strand
TTTTTGTATGTTGCATCTGTATGTTTTTCTCTTTATCCACATGTCTTACCTTCCTTCTCTCCCTCCCTCCTTCTTTCTTTCTCTCCTCCCTTCCTCTTTTTGCTTTATTCTTCCCCTTCTTTTCTCTCTACCCGCATGTCTTCCCTTCCTCCCTCTTTTTTTTTCTTCCCTTCCTCTCCATTCTTCCCTCCCTTATTCCTTCCCACCATCCTCCCCTCCGTCCCTTCCCTTCCCTTCCCTCCTTCCCCTCTCCCTCCAGTTTTTTCTTCCCTTCCTCTTTCCTCCCTTCCCTCCCTCCCTCCCTTCCTCCCCCCTCCCTCCCTCCCTCCCTCTCTCAGAAATAAGTAACGAACCCCGTCTTCCTATACCCCCCCCCCTTCCTATTATCATCCCAGTACCCTAACCCCCCACCCCACCCCGACCCCAACCCCTCTCCACGCTCGGCCACCGTACTCACATCACACGCGCCCGCGAAGGAGATACGGCGGGCGGCGGGCGGGCGGGCGTCCAAGGCACCTACCTACCTGCCTCTATACCTGGTGGGCGTGGGCGTACCTGAGGAGGAACGGCTAAAAAGAAAGAAGGAGGCGTTAGGAGAGGCAAGATTGAGAGGGTTTGATCGACGTCGGGCGTGCAGATAGCGCTGGTTCTTGGGTTCCCGCATGCAAATATCATCGTAATTGGGTCTCTGATGGATATGACAGCTGTTTGTATAAAGGTTCACCGTTCCGGCCGTAAAGTAATCGTGATTATGGACGCGTTCGTGGCGCAGGTTGAGGTCCTCTCTTTGCCTTGTTCGGGGCTCATTAGCCGCCCTCTCGCCTTGTTTGTCGGGTTTTCTTGGTGTTACTTTCTCCTTCTTTCTCTTTCTCTTTGTCTTTGTTTTTCTCTCCCTCTTTCTCTTTCTCCTTCTTTTTCTCTTTCTCTTTCTCTTTCTCTTTCTCTCCCTCTCTCTCTCTCTCTCTCTCTCTCTCTCTCTCTCTCTCTCTCTCTCTCTCTCTCTCTCTCTCTCTCTCTCTCTCTCTCTCTCTCTCTCTCTCTCTCAGTGTTTCTCTCTCTTTCTCTCTATCTATCTGTGTCCTTCGTCCCTTCTCATTGTTGATTTTGTCTCCATTTTTGTCTCTTTGTCACGCTCCCTCTCTCCATATCTTTCTCTTCATATCCTATCCTTGTCTCTCTTTCTCAGCCGTCCTATTTTCCTTCCCTACTTTCCCTCTCCTTCTATTCCTATCTCTCTTTTTCACCCTGCCCTCTTTCTTCCATTCTCCTCCTCTCCCGTCTCCTTTTCTTCCCTTATTTCTCTCCAATTCTCATCTCTCTTATTCCCTCCCCTCCTTCCCCTCTTTTCCTCTCCTATCCCCATCTTTTTCCCTTCCCCTCTTTTTACCCTTCCATTACCATCTTTCTCTCCATCCTCCCCCTTTTCCTTTCTTTTCTTCTCCCTCTATCTCATCTTTCTCCCCTTCCCCTACTTTCTCCCTCCCTCCCCTTTCTTTCCCTTCCCTTCCTTTCCTTCTACCCCCATCTTCCTCACCCTCCCTCCCTTCCTATCCCTTCCCCCAACCTTTTTTTCCTCTCCTATCCCTATCTTTTTCCCTCCCTTCCCCTTTCTTTCCCTTCCCTTCCTTTCCTTCTACCCCCATCTTCCTCACCCTCCCTCCCTTCCTTTCCCTTCCCCCCACTTCTCCTTCCCTTCTCCCCACCTTTCTTACCCTCTCTCTCATCCTTCCCCTCCCCCCCACCTCCCCTCCTCTCCCTCCCCCCATCTCCTGCCGCCCACAACCGCCCACCCTCGCAGCTCCTACGTGGGGCGTGATGCAACGGGAGAACCCCCTTGGACAATTTCAAAACACATGTTGACGTCCGGTAAAACATGCAATAAATAACAGGCTAACAGTTGTCGGTAGTTTGTACTCACACTGCCATGCCGACAACGGACCACCATAATCATGGGAACAAGAACGGAGAAGATTAGTACTTGTGCCATACGCACTTTCTAGGGGAAGGTTTGTTAATGGTTGGAGGAAGTGTAGATGAGTCCCGACTCTTTATACTAAAAAGATAATGTAAAAACATATATATATATATATATATATATATATATATATATATATATATATATATACATATATATGTACATATATATGTATATAAATGTATATATACATATATTTTTTCATATATATGCGGGTTCGTGTGTGTGTGTTGAGTGTGCGTACATGCGTGCGTGTGTGTGTGTGTGCGTGTGTGTGTGTGTGTGCGTGTGTCTGTATGTGTGTGTGTGTGTGTGTGGGCTTGCGTCCGTGTGTACGTGTGTGTGTGTGTGTGTGTGTGTGTGTGTGTGTCCGTGTCTACCCGTGTGTAACATGTCTCACAACCCAGCGGCTTCAAATAACCAAACCCCCGGAGTTCCCCTGCGGTCAGCTGATCATAGTCCTGCACACTTGGCTGCCTAGATTGCTTCATTAAGCCTGAGTAACATTGTTTAGTGATAAGTATC
>NC_091556.1:28805113-28807613 GCF_042767895.1 Penaeus vannamei | reverse complement strand
ATGACCAGATTTTTTTCATAATGAACGTAAATGATTTTCGAAACGTGACTGATTCAAATTATCGAAAAGGTGGAGGCTCAGGAAATTTCTTTGCTCTTTGCACGCTTAATGGTAATATGGTAATTTGATCTCCTTGTCTGGCTGATTCCCATATTCGGCAAAATTCCTACTTTACGTCAATGAGTTATTCATCAGTCCCTCATCGTTCAGATTCAAAGGCAATAAAAGGTAGATAGAGAAGAAGAAGAAGAAAATAGGAAGAAGAAGAAGTAAAACAAAATGGAAGAAGAAGAAAAAAAAATAGGAAGAAGAAGAAAAAAAAAAGATGATGATGAAGAAGAAGAAAAAGAACAAGAAAAAGCGGGAGAAAGAAGAGCAAGAAGGAGAAAAAGAAAAAGAAAGAGGGAGGCAAATGACACCAAACGCGAATAGAAAAGGAGAAAAAGGGAGAAGAGAATCGTTTACAGTGACTTTTAGTGGTGTTTTATGACCGCGACTTGGAGTTGCATCGCTGATCGTCTTGGGATAAATGAGCTTGAAATAACACTCTTGAGATGCACTTCATTTCGCCCGTGAAATTGGTGCTTTGACACGCCCACGGAAAGAAGAAGAGGAAGAAGAGGAGGAGAAAAAAAAGAAAAGAAAAAACACCAGACCTCGTCCTTGATGACATGTGAAGATCTCTTGCGTAAGACCTCTTGCTTGTTATCGTCTTTTTTTTTTTTTTTTTTTTTTGAATGGTTGATGGTCTTCTTGATGCATTCCTGGTTTGTGCTTTCAGTTTAGAGTGTTGTTTATGCTTCTTTTTATGGTTTGGGATGTAAAAGAGAGAGGGGGAGGGTAGTAGAGAGAGAAAGAGGAAGGAGAATGAGAGGGAGGGAGGGAGGGAGAGAGATAGAGAGAGAGAGAGAGAGAGAGAGAGAGAGAGAGAGAGAGAGAGAGAGAGAGGAGAAAGTGAGAGAGAGAGAGATAGAGAGAAAGAGAAAAGAGAGAGAGAGAGGGGGAGAGAGAGAGTGAGAGAGAGAGAGAGAGAGAGAGAGAGAGAGAGGGAGAGGGAGAGAGAGATAGAGAGTGAGAGAGAGAGAGAGAGAGAGAGAGAGAGAGAGAGAGAGAGAGAGAGAGAGAGATAATCAGATAACAAAATAAGCTTACAGTAAGATATGAAGATTCCATAAAAGAACCAATCCGTGCACGAAATGATCCCAGAGACACTATATACAACAACACCCATACACGCAAAAAATACAAATAGATAAACAAATAAACACAACAAACAAACCCCAAAACCCCTCAATACAACACGAACAAACGAGAACCTCACTTCCCAGAACCCTCCCCACACCCCCGACTTCCTCAGTGAACCCCCATCCCACTCCCATCCTTTCCCAGACGCACCGCTCCTACGGTCGACATTGCAAGAGCTTCGTCCGCCCGATTCATCACTGTAAGGCGCACCGTGAAGTAATTAAGAGTGTCATGGGGCTTGTGTAATGGGCGTGCGAAGGAGGAAGATGGACGATCCCGCCGCCACGCCGATTGGAGAAAGCGGGACGCCCATACAGGTAGCGTTGATTCGGGTTTTTGGGGGGGAATTTTGGTGTCATCCTTATTGATGCCGATTTTCCGGGCGGGGAGAGGCGGTGGGGCGCTGGGGGCTCTCGGGGCGTGTGTGGCCGAGGTGGTGGTCTTTCTCTAGGCGATTATGTGTATGGCTTTCTCTGCATTCATCCTGGGTGTAGATACAGAGAGGTTTAGGTAGGTAGAGAGAGAGATGAAGAAAGGGAGGGAGGGAGAGAGAGAGGGAGGGAGAGAGAGAGGGAGAGAAAGAGAGAGGAGGGGGTGGGGCGAGGGGTTAAGAAGAAGGGAGGGAGGGAGAGAGAAGGAGAGAGGGAGGGAGAGGGTAGGAAGGAGGCAAGGAGAGAGAGAGAGAGAGAGAGAGAGAGAGACAAATAAACAGAAAGAGAGAGAGGCAGATACACAGAGACAGGAAAAAGGGACATACATACAAGGAAAAATGAGAGACTCACATCATCATCATCATCATTTTTAACAATGATCAATATTTTCTTCCATTCTAACCTCTAATTCAGATCCCGTTTCCTAAACCACCATGATAATAAGGTCCTCCCCCCTCCCCCTTCCCCCTCAACCACACACATACACCCATAAATCCAAGACGACCACATACACAACCACTAACACCGCTCTGCAAGGGGATCTGAACGAGTGCACAGCTGTACGACCACAGCTGCCCTTCTTGGTTCCTAATTACGGCTATCAGCGCATGTCAACATATTGGCTGTGTTTAGAAGACATGAAATATATCTTTCGTATCTTAAGACGTGAATCCATATAGAGATACACTTTTAAAAATCCTTTTTTTTGTTTGTATATGGGTGGGTGTGGGTCTGGGCTTGTTTGTGTGCGTATGTGTGTGCAGTGTGTGTGGATGTCTTCATGTGTGTATATGTGTGTGTGTGTTTGTTTGTTTGTTTGTTTG
>NC_091556.1:28797613-28800113 GCF_042767895.1 Penaeus vannamei | reverse complement strand
TTAATAGTATAATTATCATTATCATTGATATCATTATTGTTATTATCATTTTACCATTATCAATAGCATCGTATTTCTTATCTATTTATATATTTTTACTGTAGACTTGTTCGGTTCCATATGTAAGAGTAAGGAATGTTATCATTTTGTTGTATACATATATTCATTAATTTATTTTGTTTTAGTTACCTTCGGATTTTTTTTTCTTTTTTTGTCGCCCGTTTCAGAATCTATTCATTATCATAAAAAGGTCAACAAAATTCTTTTGTTTATCTGATTTTTATCTCGCCTGCAGGCTTCCCTTATTGTTTTTTTCTTCCTTTTTTTCAACGTATCCATCTTCATTTTCTTGCTCTCTCTCTCTCTCTCTTCTCCTCCCCTCCTCCCCCCCTTCCTTTTCCCTCCCTCTCCCTCTCCCATCCTCTCCCCATCCCCTTTACCCTTCTCTTCTCCCTCCCTCCTCCATCCCTTCCCCTCTTCCCTCCCCTCTCCCGGCCTCCTCCCCCTTCCCCACTACCTCCCCCCCTTCCCCTCTTCAGGAGAAATACACCCCCCCCTTCTTCGTGCCCCCTAATTACCCCCCTTTCCTCTCGACATATTCAGTGGTAAACGTGATCCTTCTTCTTCCACGTCCCTTTTCTCTGGACGAGGCCGTGATAATTATGCTTCTCCCTCGGCCGTTGTCTTTCTCATTTATCAATTTAATTCCTACCCTTTCGCATCCTCTGTTGTTTTCTCGTAACTTGCAACCGTTTTTTTTTTTTTTCTTTTGATGTTTTTTTTTTCTTTTTCTTTTTTTGGGGGGGTCTTTATAGGTCATCCTCTTTTGGTCTTGTTTTATGGATGTGTTTTTGTCTTTGTTTGTATGTGTTTTTTCTTTCTTTCTTTCTTTCTTTCTGTATCTTTCTCTTTCTCTCCCTATCTATATGTACATTTATCTATATATTTATCTATTTGACTGTCTGTATATATATCTGTCTATGCTTTTATCAGTCTATTCATCATCTCTCTCTATCTTTCTCTGTCTGTCTATAAATCTATCTATCTATCTGTCTAATTAACTAAACTATATTCATCTGTATTTATATGTATGTAGATATACATCTATCTTTATACGTCTGCCTGCATGTGTATTTTTGTGCTTATATGTGTGCATGTGTGTGTTTATGCATGTATGTATGTATGTATGTATGTATGCTTGTATGTATGTATGTATGTATGTATGTATGTATGTATGTATGTATGTATGTATGTATGTATGTATGTATGTATGTATATATGTATGTATGTATGTATGTATGTATGTATGTATGTATGTATGTGTGCGCATGTTTATATGTACACATGCATGTATGTGCGCTCTCCCCCTACATGACGGGGCAGTGTTTAGGCGTCAAGATTTTTATACACGATGAGTGCCATTCAGGATGTGACTCTCATTTTTATCTTTTTTTCCTCCCTTTCATCTCTCTTTTCTAAATGCCTTTTTTCATCATTTCATTTGTGAAAGTGACTCGTCCATTTTCGAGAGTATGTTAAGATACAAGAGTGTTTGTTTTCCACTTTTTTATATAATCATCAAATTTGCATATGATTGATTTGTTTCACGTACCAGGCTATAGAATAGTTGCAAGAAATTATTCGTTTGATGCATTCATATCACTCGCTTCTGTCTTCCAAATATAAAGGAAATGAAAGAAAGAAATGATTCGCGAATTGTCATGAACACATCCGTCCCACCCATCCCCCCCTCCCCCTATCCCATCCCCCCCTCTTGATCCCCAATTTCTGTCCCTATTCCTTCTCCCAACTCTGTCTTCATCTCCCCCCCTACCCTATATTCCTAAAACCCCTCCTGTCACCCCATTATACCCCCACCTACCCCAATCCCCACCCTTCACCCCCACATTAACTCCCTCGCCCCCATCCACCCCCAAAGATCAATCCTCATCCTTGCTCTTATTTCCCCACCCTTATGCCCCCCCGTTCCCTGCTCCTGACCCCCCCTCTGCCCTCTTTCTGCCACCCTTGCCCATGGCTTGCCCCTCCCTTGCCACTCTCGACTGTCACCTTTTTCTTCAAATACCTTCTTCTCCACCCATGGTCAGTCTTCTATCCTCTGCCCTCAACCCCCTTAACCCCCTTAATGCCAACACGACCCTTCCCTCACCCTCAACGCCCGCCCCGCCTAACGCCAACGCGCATCCTCCCTTCCTCCCTTACCCCCATCAATCCCCGCCCTCGCCCTAACGCCAACACGCCCCCTCCCTCACCTCACCCCCTCACCCCATCCCAAACACCCCTCCCTTCCCTCCCTTATCCCTACAATCCCGCCCTCCCCCTAACGCCAACACGCCTCCTCCCTCCCCCACCAAGGGAAACCCCGCAGTCGTCGAAGGATCGGCCACGCCTTCGCCCGCTCGGAACTATTCCCTCTTCCCGGGAGTCGGAACACTTCCTCCGGGCGAAACTAATTAGCCAAGTTTCGCGCCGAGGCCCT
>NC_091556.1:28775113-28785113 GCF_042767895.1 Penaeus vannamei | reverse complement strand
ACAAGAACAACGACAAAAAGAGAATACACTCTACCTGCTGGACATTTTGAATACGCTTTAGGCAACTTGTTTACGATAAGGAGCACTCCCGAAGGCCAATCCTTTTGAGCTCAAAGGAGATGCACATCACTGTTTTTTCTCTCTATTTCTTTTCTCGTCTTATCCTGAGAGTCGCTCCCTTAAACGGCTTAATTAGCGAGTGTTTGATAATCCAAGAACAGCGAAAATGACACTGGGACTTGGACTTGGTTGACAATAATGGCGCTATTAAGGGATTAGACCCTTCGTCACTATCACTACACGAACCGAAGAGGAGGTTCGACCCTCTCTCTGGGAGCCCAAGTCAGGAGTCTATAGTGACGTGTTTTTCGGGGAATGTTTGTATACATTTTTATCTTCCCATATACGAATATATCCAAGATATGAAAACAATAGACAGAACAAGTAGGAATGATAGTGATAATAATAGAGCAGAAGAAAAAGGAAAGATAAAGTCATGAACCAAACAACAGCAACAAAAAACTCCAATGAGTATGAGGAACAACTCGAACCCGCGTAAAACATCCGATCCACATGCAAATCTTGGCCCCAGACAGCTGTCATCGGGTCCCCGGCCATGTATCAGGCTTAGAGCGGGATTATCGGCGACAAAGGGTGACTCCTTCCTCCCGCGGCTCCTCAAGCACTCGCAGGTGGTTCTTAGCGCCTCGGACGAAACACTTATGGTTTGATGGGACACTTAAGAAGCCGTTTCCTCGTGGACGCTGAACGGGGCGGCGAGCTCCCGAGCCACTTGATTTACGAAAGTGATTTTGGGATCAAGGGGGAGAGGGTGGGGGTGGGGGGCGTCTGTCTGGATTGCGAGCGTCTTTCGCGTGTTTGTCTTTCCCAAGTAGTTATGATGGAGTTTGGCTTCTGAGATTAGTGGAATGATTGAGATTTCTTATTTCTCTGTCTATCTGTCTACCTTTATCTTGTGTGTGTGTGTGTGTGTGTGTGTGTGTGTGTGTGTGTGTGTGTGTGTGTGTGTGTGTGTGTGTGTGTGTGTCTGTGTGTGTTACACAAGTTCACATGGATTAAACGTTCTACTGTATCTAGTCATGATAAAGAGAGGTGAATATCAGTAACAAATCTCTGGTGTGACTGATAATTTGGGTTTTACTCATTCTTTAAATATCTGGTGGGTATGCACTGCAGCTGAATGAACGTTAGGGACAATCCCCTTGTTAGATGGAGCTACAGACAAAGAAAAGTTCTTGGGGTTTCTAAATCATCTATCTCTTTCCTCTGACCACCTTGTGTAACAAGTGATAACACACACACACACACACACACACACACACACACACACACACACACACACATATATATATATATATATATATATATATATATATATATATATATATATATATATATATATTTACATATATATATATATAAATATATATATATACATATATGTGTGTATATATACACATATATACATATACATACATATATATGTATATATATATATATATGTATATATATATATATATATATATATATATATATATATATATATATATATATATATATACGTGTATATATGTACGTATATAAATATATATATATATATATACATATATATATATATATACATATATGTGTGTATATATACACTTATATACATATACATACATATATATATATATATATATATGTATATATATATATATATATATATATATATATATATATATATATATATGTACGTATATAAATATATATATATATATACATATATATACATATATATATACATATATATATATATATATGTATATATATATATATATATATATATGTATGTATATATATATATATATATATATATATATATATATGTGTGTGTGTGTGTGTGTAGTTTACGAGTACGTACGCACAGAAAAATTGCGCCTGCATGCTTGTAAACTTCGACTCTTTGAGAAAGTGTTACTTGGCAACAACGAATGAATAAATTTTGCATCTAAGCAGTCGTCTTTATATCACCAAAGAACATATGCCGTTCATAATTCCGCTTTAGTATTCATGGTAGAACATGCAGAGACCAAGTCCAGTATGATCAAACAATTAATTGAACCTTTCACTGCCCTGTACATTAGATAAAACAGTAAATAAAAGGAAAAAGCTATCACGTGAAACTCTCAATAATTCCCCTCATGAACAAAGCCACTTTCGAACCCTGGAGATTCAGAGTTCATGTCGAGATAAGATCAGCAACTAATATCGCATCTCTTAACAAAGGTAAAATGTTCCCCACTAAGACGCCCCCAGTAGGTAGCAGACACCTGTCATTTTCATGGTGAAGGAGTAACTTACGAGGAGACAGCACAAAGAAACTGTTTTGTCATCCCTTGCGAACAACAGACTCGCTTCCTGCCTATGGTCGGTTTGTTTACATAGACGCGCGCTGTGCTCCTCGTGGAGAGCGAAGAGGACGCGCGTATTGTGGAAAATTATATTCGTATCTATTTTCTTTTAAAGGTAAGGTATGATTTTGTGCTTCTTCTTTCGCTGTTTTTGTCGTCTTTTTTCTCATAGTCTTATCAAACCATCGCCAATTCTCCTTATACATTGCAACGATAATTTATTATAAATCTGACGTTTACACGACTACAGAAAATCATGTTCGCCCTTATCTCCCCATTCTTCACGGCCAGGTGGCTGACAGCAACGGAATGTATTCATCTCGATTAGCTCATGTAAAGTCCAATAAATAATGCATTATCCCATCGACGGGAGCCTTGTAGCACGGCCGGCGACCAGGCAGGGCGAGACGCACTTAGCATGGACGACCACCAGCCGGAGTCGTCGTTCCGGACCTTCGCTTCGTTACGACCTGCGCCGCCGCCTCTCGGACTCTCGTCTCTCCAGTATGCAAATGAAGTCAGCTCCTGAGGTATGCAGACGACGGTGTGTATCAAGAAAGATAAAAAAGGGAGAAGTAGTTGATGAATTCTGATGTGCATTTTGATTTCTGATCACGTAGGGTCAGCCTCGGCTTTTTTAAATGCTTGTATCAGTGTGCATTAAGCGACGATAAGGGAGCATTCACTCTGCAATTAGCCAAGTCCCAAGTCCTATTTCATTGATGAAAATGAATTAGCCAATATTCAAGACGATTTATTTAACGGAGAATGATTGATAAAACTTTTCTTCAATCTCCCCTCCATGTCTTAACTAAAGATAAAATATTGATATATTCAAGAATACAATTTTCGTCGTATTGCACCCGATGCCAGTAAGGACGATTTCATTATTTCCCAGTTAGGAGTGAATTAGTTTTTTGATGAGGGAGGATTACCCGGATAATTACCTGTTAATTGAACTGCATCGGATGGGTAGTGCCGATCGCTGTCATGGAGTGGAGTGTTATCAACTCCCGCGTGGCGCTAATGATGATGGTGTATAATTATGATGCTGCTGGCAAGGGAGGAAATGATATGGTGACAGTAGTGTTGATAATGATGGTGTTCATGTCAGATGGGTGATGATAGTTGATGTTTACAGTAGTGGTGGTGACTGAGAAGGATGAGAAGGAATCGCTTGCTGTAATACGATAGGATTTAAGATCATGTTGGGGTAATCAGTAGTGTGAGGTTGAACTGTAGTGGTATTAGACCAGCGTGGAGAGGGATACAGTGAACTTTGACGCTTATTATTGCAATAGGAAAGTTTTATTTTTAAGTCGTTGTGGTAGATACAGCTTCCATTATGTGAGTCTTTAAAAGTGTATTAGATCACCATTTCTATGATAATGGCATCAAGGAAAAGTAAAATAGCAAATATTTGTGTTTTTAAAAGTGTGTTAGAAAACCGCCTTTTATGATAATGACATCATATTGTATCTACATCAAGGAAAAGTAAAATAGCTAATGATTAACTTGTTTATACGACTAACGACGTATGATAAATTAAGTCGAAAATCGACATTGCCAGTGCAAGTAGTAATACTGAAGACGGTATATAAATAATGAAGATAGCGGGTCCTTAATGATCATGGTAATGACATTCAGCTGAGATGATAATGAGATTAGATAGAAGCTAGAATTAAAGTCATGTAAGGAGGAGGAGTAAGAGGAAGGATAGAAAATGGTGGCCACGAGGATGGATAAAGCAGGGGTGGAAGAAGTTGAGAAGAAGGGCGATGATCAGATAAAAGAACGGGGAAGAGAGAGAAGTGAAGAAAGAAGACAAAGGTGAAGAGGAAAGAAAGAAAGATAAACAGAACGAAGAAGTGGACAAAGTGAAGCAAGACAAATAAAAGTGAGTAAACTAAAAGTGTAGGAAGAGGATAGGGAAAATAATATGAGGGTAAGAAGGTAAACAAGAGAAGGAAGGGAAGGTTGATATATACGGGAGTAAAGGAAGTTGAACCGGAATACGAAAAGAAAGGCGAAAAAAAAATAATGATAATTTGATAATGACGGTGAAAATGATAACAAGAGTAACATTAATGATAATAATGGTAATGATGACGTTGATGAGGAGGAGAACCACAGTGATAAGGATGATAATAATGATGATGAAGGTAATGATAAATAATAGTAATGCATAATAATAAAAATGGTAATAATTGTAATAAAGATTGATGATGACAATAATGAGAATAAATTATAATAATAATGAAAATTATAATAATAACGAGGGACGCAGTAATGATGCTAATATTAATACTAATACAAACACTAGTACTACCACTAATAATAATGATAATGATGATGTAAAGAGCGAGTATAACTGGAAGAGAGATGCGAAAAAAGAAAGAAAAGAGGACGATGGACAAAGAAGGAAACGAAGCAGAGGATAAAGAATAACAAATAAGAAGCAAAAGAAGACAAAGACGAAAAAGAAAAGGAGGAGAGAAGAGAGTAACAGGAGAGTCCACTGAAAGTCCTTTCAGTGGACTCTCTCCCAAAGCCTCACTAATAACAAATAAGAAACAATAGAAGACGAAGAAGGAGGAGAAGAGCCCCAGAACCTCGCTAATAAAGAATAAGAAAGACAGGAAAATGAAGAAAATAAGACAGGAGAATGGAGCAGGGGACCCAGAAACTCACTGATAACAAATAAGACGCAAAAGAAGATGCAGACGAAGAAGAAAAGGAGGAAGGGGGGGGGGGGATAGAGGAGCAGAAGAGAAACCACTGAAGGGAGATCCAGAGCCGCACTAACAGAAAATAAGAAACAAGGGAGAAAGGAAGAGGAGACAGATAGAGAATCCACCGAAGGGAGACTCAGCCTCACATAAATCAAATAAGAAGACAAAGAATCCAGCGTAGTCCCAGAGCCACACTGATAACAAACAAGAAAACAGAAGAAGAAAAGGAAGAGGAGAGGAGAAGAAAAAACAGCGAAGAGATCCCCAGAGCCCCACTAATAACAAATAAGAAAGCAAAAGACGAAGGAAAGGAGGAGGAAAGGAAAGAGGAGTTGAAGAGAAACCACCGAAGTCCCAGAGCCACACTAATGACAGACAGGAAACAAAAGAAAATGAAGAAGAAGGAGAGGAGTAGGAAAAGAAGAAAATGAGGAGAGGGGAGCAGAAGAGAAACCAGCGAAGGGAGCCCCAGAGCCCCACTAATAACAAACAAGAAACAAAAGACGAAGAAGAAGAAAAGAATAAGGAGAGGGGAGAAGAGAGAAGTAGAAGAGAAACCAGCGAAGACAACCCCAGATCCTCACTAATAACAAACAAGAAACAAAGATGAAGAAGAAGAAAAGAATAAGGAGAGGAGAGATGAGGAGAAGAAGAGAAACCAGCGCAGGGAGCCCCAGAGCCCCACTAATAACAAACAAGAAACAAAAGAAAACGAAGAAGAAGAGAAGGAAGAGGAGAGAGGAGGAGAAGCAAACCAGCGTAGGGAGCCCCAGAGCCCCACTAATAACAAACAAGAAACAAAAGAAAACGAAGAAGAAGAGAAGGAAGAGGAGAGAGGAGGAGAAGCAAACCAGCGTAGGGAGCCCCAGAACCCCACTAATAACAAACAAGAAACAAAAGAAAACGAAGAAGAAAAGAAGTGGAGATGATAAGAGAAGCCAGCGAAGTCCCAGAGCCCCACTAATAACAAACAGGAAACAAAAGAAAACGAAGAAGAGGAGAGAAGAGAAACCAACGAAGGGAGCCCCAGAGCTCCACTAATAACAAATAAGAAAAAAGAAGACGAAGATGAAGAAGAGGAAAAGAATAAGGAGAAGAAGAGAAACCAGCGCAGGGAGCCCAAGAGCCCCATTAATAACAAATAAGAAAAAAGAAGATGAAGACGAAGAAGAAAAGAATAAGGAGAGAGGAGAAGAGAGAAGTAGAAGAGAAACCAGCGAGGGGAGCCCCAGAGCCCCACTAATAACAAACAGGAAACAAAATAAAACGAAGAAGAAGAAAGGAAGGAGGAGCAGAAGAGAAACCAGAAAGGGAGCCCCAGAGCCCCACTAATAACAAACAGGAAACAAAAGAAAACGAAGAAGAGGAGAGGAAAGAAGAGAAACCAGCGAAGGGAGCCCCAGAGCCCCACTGATAACAAATAAGAAAAAGGAAGACGAAGATGAAGAAGAAAAGAATAAGGAGAAGGAGAAGAGAAGCCCGCGAAGGGAGCCCCAGAGCCCCACTGATAACAAATAAGAAAAAGGAAGAAGAAAAGAATAAGGAGAAGGAGAAGAGAAACCCGCGAAGGGAGCCCCAGAGCCCCACTAATGCGCGCGCCGTGTTGGCTGCTTTAATGACGTGTTCGGAGGCAGCCCGGCCGATGTGATGCCAATATATTATCATAATGATGTCTAAGACGGTCCCTGAGGAGTTCGTGATCGCTCGTGTCACCTGGACTTTCACCTCGGTCTCTTTCGGTCAAAAAAGGGGAAAAAATGAGAACAGGTTTTATTGGGCGTTTGGCGTGGGTGGGAGTGTTGTTCGGGGCGTGTGTGTGGGCGTGTGTACTCGTATGTACGCTCATAGATAGACTTGCAGTTCAGCGTACATGGTCAGGTATACATACGCATAGGTTATATGTTGATCTTACATACACGCATGTGCACGTAAGTAGAATTACGTGCACCTATACCCACACACACAAACACGCACACACACAGGAAGGAACAGAAGATGTTTTTCCTTTGCTAACACACACACAGACACACACACACACACACACACACACACACACACACACACACACACACACACACACACACACACACACACACACACACACACACACACACAATGTATATAATCTTCAGTGTAGACGCTAACAAGTCCCTTCCAATGAATTTTGAAAGATGCTGACAAGACCCAATCACAACGAAAACGAAGCGCCATATTCTGATATCAACCGAGATTAGGAAGAGTGATACCGACTGATTCGCTGATCAATATCAATAATTGGGTTGATTGTGGTGACGATCATGTTGTTATCGCTCTTGTTATTTATTCCTCGTTTTTATCGTTGTTGTGGCAGTGAGGCGGTTAATGGAGATTGCGACACTAAGAACCGCGTAATGAGTTCAAAGATTGGGTGATTGGCATGATTACGTCAGCGATTATGCTAGATAGGAAGGGAAGCAAGAGGCGGTTGCGGGGATTAGGAAAGCCTTGCATTTGTTTTTTTCTTTGTTTCTATATTTTTTGGTTTTTGGTTTTTGGTTTTGATTTTGGTTTTGGCTTTTGTGATGGTTTTGTTGCTAAGGCCATTTTTATTATCAGTGAAGATTAAGGGGAGGATGTTAAGATTACATTGACATTGATTATAATCCTAGTGCTGAAGTTTATCGTCAGTATTTAACAATAATAATGATGCGATAATCATGAATATGATGAAGGAAATGACAGTTATTGCAAATGAATAATGATGATAGTTGGTAAGAATATCTTAATACGATCGTAAATATATATATATAATTTATACATTGACTAAAAACAGGAATAATAATGGCTATAACAATACTGAGGATACGATAGTCAACAAAAGGAGCCGAAAAAGGGAATTTTATTGAAGTTTTGATCTCCAGGTATTGATATGACGTTATTGATTCGATAACTAAATAACTGAAATATTTCTAGATTATAAAGGAACAAAATATTTTTTCACAATAATATTTGAAAACGTCCTCTGGAAAAAAAACATCCAAGCATCATCAACACGATATGCATGTAGAGTCTGATTAAGATTAATAGCATTGCATCTTCTATATGGGATTCAATCCTTCAGGTGAATGCTCTCCTCGCCTCGGATAGCAGATGCAAAGCCTTGATAAATACCGTCACATTAGTTGATAATATGCGCTATTATTATTATTACCATAACTTTTTGGAAAGATTTTTATTTTCGGCGTTGTAGGTGGATGAATTTGGGAGATAGACGAATGAAGAGACGGAGAGAAATTGGGATGGGGAAGGAGGAGGAAGAGAAAAAGAAAGAGAGAGCGACATATTTATATATATTCAGTATATGTATATGTACACACACACACACACACAATATATGTATATATATATATATATATATATATATATATATATATATATATATATAGAGAGAGAGAGAGAGAGAGAGAGAGAGAGAGAGAGAGAGAGAGAGAGAGAGAGAGAGAGAGAGAGAGAGAAACACGAGACAAAGACAAGGATAGGCAACAAGAGGAGAGAGATAAGTAGACAGTTTGAGAAAGCATCAGCAAAAAGCAGACCCGCAGAGAAGACACATAGACAAGCAAAGAATATAGCGCTACGGGCAGAGAGACAAGACAAAACATAGAAAAGAGAGAGAGAAAGAGAATCACGTAAAGACAGAAACAGAGAGAAAAAGAGACAAAGACAGAGCCAGAAAGAAAAGAACGAACGAAGACAGAGAGAGACAAGAGAAAAATGACAAGTAATATAATACGGACACGTATAAGGGCGCGGCGAAGGGAGATTAGAAGTACCTTGACGCCACGCCATGCAATCAAACATAATTTTTTCAACACTCTGCATGGATTTACGAGGATCTTTTCCTTTGCAAATATGACAAGAGTCGAGTGAAAATGATAGATGGAGATGGTGTACACGATGGGCGAGAAGCGGTGCACGTGCTCGGGGAGTGTGTGTGGGTTCGCGTGTGTGCGTGTGTCTGTGTCTACTCGCGCGTCTGTGTGTGTTTGTCTTTGTGTGTAGGTGTGTGTGTATGTGTGTCTAAGTGTAGATGTGTGTTTTCGTGCACGTTTGTGTGTGTGTGTATGTTGTGTCTAAGTACGTGTGTGTGTGTCTGTGCATTTGTGTGTCTAAGTGAGTGTGTGTGTGTGTCTGTCTAAGTGCGTGTGTGTGTGTGTGAGTGTGTGTAAGTATGTGTGTGTGTGTGTTTGTATATATATGTTTGCGTGCGTTGCGGTGTGTTGGCGTGTTCTGTGGCGGAGGTCTGGCTTTAGGGAATCATGCTGTGTGACGAGTGCGGGCTGTGGCGGCGTGTTAGTGTGGTGTGTAATTACTTTTGTAATTATATGTTGTTTTATGAACTTGTGCGCGTGATTGTTCGACTGTGATGCTTGTCATTAAGTCGACATTATTCCTGTATTTTGTTTATTCATTCATTTATTTACGTAATATCTGTTTATTTTTGGACTTGTGTGCGTGTGTGATATGCAATATACAATAAAGTGAAAAGTTAGTAAAGGCAACTAATTTTGGTATTGCGATTTTAATCTCTTCCTCTTTATCTATTTCTCTTCCCTTTCTCCTTTTATTTCCAATCAGCTTTTCCTTGTAAGTTATTTAGCTGTGATAAATGCTGATAAATCAATCAAGAACTGTCCGTTTGAAGTTGCAGCTGATGCGAATATTTTTCCTTTGCACTTCAAAGAAGGGAGATCTCTCGCAGTGAAGAGAACCGCGAGTTTCTTAAGGACATCGCAAGCTCTCACTCAACTTCTTGCTCCTCGAACTTCTGGGATTCGACACCCCAGAGGCGGACACGGGAGCGGCATCGGCGAC
>NC_091556.1:28765113-28767613 GCF_042767895.1 Penaeus vannamei | reverse complement strand
ATATATATATATATATATATATATATATATATATATATATATATATATATATATATATACCTATCTATACATAGAGTGCAAATGCCATTCCATACCTCCAAATAAATCCAATTTAATCCTCTCTCTTGCACCACTATAACGCCAGAGCCTCCCCTCCCCTCCCCTCCCCCTCCCCAGCCCCCAATAACAGTTCACGACACAGCCATAACTCATCGCGCCCCAGGCAACAACACACAACATTACTCATACTCAGGGCGGCTATCGTACACCCCGGAATATTGTCGTGCAGACCAGTTCGCCGCCGAGGGAACTGGCGCGGGCGTGAATAGCAATGGTGAAGCGTGCCTGGGCGGTCGTTTGTCATATTCTACCAGATTGAACATCTAATCAAAATCACGTGATGTGAGGATATAGACTGCTTCTTTTTGGGTTTTTTTTATCTCTCTTACTGATTTTTTTTCTAATTTTTCGACGAGAAAGGCCTAGTGGCGGTTATTTAACGGAATCTAATTTCGACATTGTTGGAAAATTTGTTATAAGCACGAGGGATCCGAAAGGTATCAAAAATTTACGATCATACCATCATACCAACATACGCCTTTTTGACAGCATAGTCCAAATGTTAAAAAAAAAAAAAAAAAAAAAAAAGCCAGAGATAAGAAAACAACGCAATTTGAAGACGACCTTTCCCTCAATTCTCCAACAAAAGAGACTAACGTACATCCACAGTTGTCTCAAACCCCTCCCGGAGAAGTAGCAGTAACCAATCCGCCCTCCCTTTACCGCAGACCACATCATGTTGAAACGCAACACGGACGCAGGATCAGCCATTGCCGATCCTTATCTCCCTGGGATCGGCGAGGCAGCTCCTAGGACGAATTTACGCTCCTGACAAAATGCTTTTATTCGGGGCCAATTACAATCTTCAGATTATCCCCTTCGACCTGGAAGGGTTGCCTAATGGCCTGACCCGAGCTGTGTACAGGTAAAAGGAACATGATTAGGAGGGGAATTAGAAGGATAAGGAATGATTGGGAGACGGAGAAAAGGCGGGGAGACTGAGGGAGAAGGGAGGGAAGAGAAAATATAAGAGAGAATTAGAGAGGGATATGATAGATGAGACAGGCAGATAGATGGATAGACAAGTAGACAGACAGATATACAGATAGATAAAAAGACAGACAAATAGCTAGACAGACAGTTAAAGAGAGAGATCGACAGATAGAGAAAGAGAGGGAGAGAGAGAAACAGAAAAGGAGAGAGAGAGAGAGAGAGAGAGAGAGAGAGAGAGAGACAAAAAAACTAGAGATGCAGTCAGACAAATTATAAGGTAGACTGGAAGCGATATATCACAGAGACAGAACGAAAGCAGTGTAAACTGGACGCGCAGATATATAAAGAGATAGACAGAGCGTCAGATAGGTTAAGCAGATAAAGCGAGGAAGTAAAAAAATATAAGATAAATTTTGAGAAAGAGAGGAGAGGGCGATAGGAGGCACAGCGGAGAATATAATAAGGGGGAGGGAAGGTTTATGACGATAGGGGAGACTATAGCCGTTAAGTTAAAGAATGAAGGACCTGGGCAGGGTACGAAGAACAAAGCAATATAAAGGAATTTACTCTAACTAGAGGTGATTACGACGATGCATTAGGCAATGAAACAATATGAGAGAGTGATGAAATGGGTAGGCAAATAGATATAATCTAAAATCAGATTTGTAAATTAGTTATTATCATTTCCATTCATTTATTCCTTCGTAAGGTATTGTTCTGCGTTTGACACCCGTTATCTCAACAACTAATTAAGAAATTGCATAAATACCTAATACAAAGATAGAGTATCTGGCGTTTCATGCATCAGTAGACAATGGATCTGAATAGAGAACTTATACTGATTTGTTTCATCATACATTCTGTTGCTAATTGGAAATCCGACAGGAGGGTTAATTAATGAACAATGGAAATCTCAGACAGTGTTCAGGCATTCTGGAACATTGCCGGATCGGGAAATCTGAGCAGCGCCGCAGTTTCTCATGCTATTGAAATAATTCCATTAAACGCGCCTCCTGCAGCCTGCAACAATGCAACGCCGCGCTGGCTCTCTGTCTTACATGTAAATGAAGCAGCGTATAGCAGCCTTGGGGCCAACGGGAGAAGACTGGCTCGTAAGTTTGTAATATCTGATCAAAAGCTGCTGTTAAGATGCAATGGCAGTGCAGCCGTCGGGTGTGTTTGCGTGGTAGATGGGGTTGCTGCTTTCCCTCTCTCGCTCTCTCTCTCTCTCTCTCTCTCTCTCTCTCTCTCTCTCTCTCTCTCTCTCTCTCTCTCTCTCTCTCTCCCTCTCTCTCTCTCTCTCTCTCTCTCCCTCTCTCTCTCTCTCTCTCTCTCTCTCTCTCTCTCTCTCTCTCTCTCTCTCTCTCTCTCTGTCACTATCTCTCTATCTCTCTATCTATATATATATATATGTATGTGTGTGTGTGTGTGTGTGTGTGTGTGTGTG
>NC_091556.1:28745113-28747613 GCF_042767895.1 Penaeus vannamei | reverse complement strand
AGGCTTTCACGACAATCATCAAATTGCATCAAATTCTGAAAGAATGAGAATGAATCCGCATGACTATTTTATCAGGCTTCGATAAAAACAGCAACTCTTAATCAATCAGCGTTCTCCCCCACCACTCCAACTCCCTTCCCCCACCACCCTTACACCCTTCCCCCCACCAACCCAACATCCTTCTCCACCATTTTTGCCCTTTCCTCACCACTCCAACACCCTTCCCCACCACTTTAGTCTCTACTTCACCGCTCCAACACCCTTCCAACAACTTCATCTTCTTCCCCACCACTCCAACACCCTTCCCCCACCACCCACCCCCCTACTCTCACCACCTACCTCCCCAAGCACCAATTAGACGAGCATGACCTGACCTTTTTCGACCTAACCCGGGACGACAACCTCACCCCCACCACCCCCACCCCTCCTTCGAAGGACACAACGGGGTCCTTTCCAAAACCAAACGATTTATCCCCACTGTTCGCGAATTGATCGAGAAGGTTCCTAAACGGTTCGCACTTCGGCTGTCACTAAGGCTGGCCGTGATGTTGGGGGCCCGGGCATGAGGGCGAAGGGGGAGGGGAAGGTTGGGGGCCCGGGCATGAGGGCGAAGGGGGAGGGGAAGGTTGGGGGCCCGGGCATGAGGGCGAAGGGGGAGGGGAAGGTTGGGGGCCCGGGCATGAGGGCGAAGGGGGAGGGGAAGGTTGGGGAGGTTTGGGTTTGTGTTAGTAGTATCATTGTTGTTGTTTGTTCCTTTTATTGTCATTAATGTTGCTGTTGTTAATATTATTAATATTATCATTACTACTAATAATGATAATGATAATTATAACGATAATAATACCGCCACTACGACCACTACTACTGCTGCTACCAATACTACAGCTACTGTTTCTAATATTTTTACTACTACTACTACAACTACCACTATTACTATTACTACTACTACGACTTCTACTGCTACTAAAACTAGTAGTAGTGCTACTACTACATCTGCTAAAATACTACAACCACTTCTAATAAAACTACCTCTGCTACTACTTCTACTAAAACTACCACTGCTACTACTACTACTTCTACTAAAATACTAGTTACTAAAACAACTACTACTACTTCTACTATTGCTAATATTTCTACTACTACTACTACGACTACCACTACTACTGCTACTACTAAAACTAGTACCACTACTACTACTTCTGCTAAAATACTACTACTACTTCTGCTAAAATACTACTACTACTTCTAATAAAACTACTACTGCTACTTCTTCCAAAATACTACTGCAACAACTGCTACTAAAATTGCTTCTACTATTACTACTACTACTACTACTCCTACTTTTACTACTACTACTACTACTACTGCTACCACCACCACTACTACTACAGCTAATTCTACTACTACTAATTCTAAAAACACTACTACTAATCCCTCTGTACACAGCTGCATATTTACGAGTTCAAACATCGATAAAACTAAATGAAAACTACAGTGACACCCTCACCTCTTTCCACTTTACACACACACCCTGAAACTTTACTTATACAAACATCACTTCCAGAAATAGCGAATTTGCGTGAATTTATTACCATAGACGCGGAAATGGTCGTCGTTAATGATTTTATGAAAAAAAAACAAAAACCGCATTTCTTTCCAGGTGATTGCGCCGTAATTGAATTGTGCTCCGAGGGGCTGTTAGGCTCCGCTCATTTCTTTGTTTTATTTTTCTATTACTTTTGTCTCTAAGTCTCTTCTGTCATTAAGTCATAAAATCAGGATTTCCGAAGAAACAAAGGAATGTCATTTTATTGCTATAATAATCATAAAAAGTGTAATTATAATGAACTTAATGAACCTGCAGAAAATTTAAACGATAATGTGTGTATGTGTGTGCGCACATACACATACATGTGTGTATATATATGTGTGTGTGTGTGTGTGTGTATACACATACATATATATACATATATGTATACATATGTACACACACAGACACACACAGACACACACACACACACACACACACACACACACACACACACACACACACACACACACACACACACACACACACACACACACACACATATATATAAATAGGGTAAGGTGGGGTAGGAAGCCCCTGTTAAGGAAGAACGCTTATTGTATTTACAGTATTATATCTAGTAATCTGAAACAGATTTCGTTAGATGCCTTGGCTAATGAACTATTAATGCTGAAAATGATATTCACTTCTTGAGGTTCTGTCAAGGTGATAATATGAACTTCATAAAAGGTAACAAATGCCTTCTTACTCCATGCCTGGGGCTGAAGACCTAGGGGTGGGCTTTTAATTTAAGCCTATAATAAAATATATTTTGTTGCATCAATAAAACAATGAAATAGAAAATCATACTTTTCTTTTCATTTAGAACATAAAAATTGGGTATTTCATACATAACCAACATACACCTACTTTATATTTTGTATATATTCGCAATAATTGATATATAATGTA
>NC_091556.1:28730113-28732613 GCF_042767895.1 Penaeus vannamei | reverse complement strand
TAATATTCTTTTCTTGACTCTTTTTCTCTTCTCTCGTAGCTTCGTCAACCGTCATCACTGCTTTCGTTATTATTACAATTATCATAAATATCATTATCATTATTATCTTTAACATCTGCATCACCATCATCATTTCTATCATTGTTACTATTACTATCACTATCACTATTATTATCATTGGCCATCATTATTATCATTATCATTATTATTGTTTTTGATATCATTATCATTAATATTATCTGGAATATCGTAATCGTCGTGATTATCATAAACCTCGCCAGGTTTTTTTCTTTAAATTGTTTTACATTCTTCCAACTTTATTTTTCTTCTGTTTCTCTCTCTTTTACATATTTCTGTTTCGATAAAAATCCCGAATCTCTTAATAAGTCACTTGGATATGCCAATAACCATGTGATAACTGCACATGTATTAAATGGATGCATACACATTGCTGCAGAGTTTCAGATGGATGTTCAAGTAAAACAGTCGTAAAAATGGAAACGTGAAAACTTCTTGACACAACAGAACCAAAATATCGTAGGCAACTTCTTTGTGAGATTAACGCCACAGCATCAAACTGAAGTCACGCAAGAACGAAGATAATCACATGATGTCACACGCGACCACGATAGACAGCCAGCAACACGTATGTGACATGTTCCACGCGAGAGAGATTAGGCAAGACCAAATAATGTCCTGATATTAATGTTGGTAAAGTAAATGTAATTGGAGAAAGACTCGCCTCCATAAGTTTTTTTTCTCTCTTTTTGAAGTTACTATATAAAATGAGACAAAAGTTGTAACGTGAGTAAGAATGAATATGAAAGATATTGAGGTTTTCAGCGTGGTGGTGTATGGTACTCTTTTAAAATATATATCTCGTATTATTAAGACTATATAGTCGTCTATATAGCCGGCTGAAGGCTTAGTCGTATAAAGGAAGCCGCAGATCTTTATTTATGCGAACAAAAGAGAGTGAGTTTTAGGTTTATATGCTGATGATATATTCTAGGATTGAGTGAGACCGTCTCATTTCCTTGTCAAACAAACAAAAGTAAATGATTTATTAGACAACATAGGTTAAAATGCATAGATGCATTTTGACATGAGATTAGGATTATCCTGTATTTAAATAGCAAAGCCAACTTCAGGAAGGTAGTGTGGCAGTATACAGTGGTGTAGGGCGTACATTGACAAGGTCTATATAAGTATTTATATATACCTTATACACTGATACACTATACCATACTTAGTTGTTAATCTTGTTTCAATTTGGCAAGGTATTCGATTTCACTAGTAATAACGAGACACCTCAGTGCAGAAACTACAGCTACCACAATATGCCAGTGATTAGAAAAGGTTCTCATTAGTGAATTATTGTCAGGCGGGTGTCAAGACGATGAACTGTCCTCATTACGACCAATAGTGATCTATGACTACGCTGCAATCTACGCTATATCTATAGTATGCAGTGATCTACGTCCTCGTATAACATGTGGGTAACTGATTGTATAAGGCTAAGGCCACATTCTTCCCCTCGCTGGCGTCAGAACAGGATTAGCATTGCTGATCGATGGGCAGCGTTCTGAACAATGTACGAAGATGTGAACTTTTTACGGAGGCCAATTGCTTAGCGCTTCAGATGAATGCTTGCTGAAGTGCTCGCATAATGAAAGCAGATTCGAATATTGCTTCCAATCTATCAGGTGCGCGGAGCACGGAGGTGGGGAGGTGGAGGCCATACATATATTCATAAATCCAACATGGTGCAACATATATAGAGAAGCTAAGGGAGAGAGGGGCGAGGGGGAAGCGGGTGTTAGTAGGGATAAAAGGGATGTGTCGAGAGGGAGGAGGAAGTATGAATGATGTCAGGGAAGAAAGAAGGAAGAGAGAGTGCGAGACTAAGAGGAGGAGGAGGAGGGGAAAAAAGCGTCTTACAAATGACGTCGAGATTGCAAAAACATCTCGTAAATCACGGGCCGCGCGTGAGATCCTCCTTGATGGCTGGCGGAGCATCTCTGGCCGAGGAGGTCGAGTCGTGAGGGAGATGCCGAGGCGAGATAAGGGCGGAGGTGCTGGACGAGGTGACGGTAATGATAACGATAGGGACGGTAGTTGCGATAATGGAGATAACTGTGATAATGGCGGGGTTGTTAGCGGAGATGATGGTGATTAAAAGGGTGATGGAGGCGCCGACGGGGCTGAAGGCGAACTGGCAGCTGATTGGGGGAGGGGGGGGGGAGTAATGATTTGGGATGAATGTTTGATTCACGAAAGATCAGGTGCTAAGAGGAAAATAATGGAACTTTCACTCTCACATACACACAATATTTGCCTATTCATATATGTATATGTCTGTGTAAGTATGAACACACACACACACACACACATATGTGTGTGTGTGTGTGCGTGTATGTGTGTATGTGTGTGTGCGTGTATGTGTGTGTGCGTGTATGTGTGTGTGTGTGTGTTTATGTATGTATGAGTGTGAATATAG
>NC_091556.1:28717613-28720113 GCF_042767895.1 Penaeus vannamei | reverse complement strand
TGAAGACGGCAAGGCCAGCGCCCACCGTGGGAACGAAGGCGGCCGCTGCGCCAATGGACAATGGAGACCGTGGCGCTTAAACGATCACTTCCGAACGAGGACTTGGGTGTTGAGTAACAGCCATTGTTGTTGTTTGTGTTGTGGTTATGGTGGTTGGGCGCGCGGATGGTAGTTTGTGGCGGTCGATGTGGTTGTTTGCTTTTAGTTTTTTTTTTTTTCTATGGTGGTGATTATGGGAGTGATGGTTTTCTTAATGGTGAAAGTTTTCTTCTTTTTTCCTGATTTGTTTCCGAGTCATATAGATTTAGTGATATTGGTCATAAGAGTGTCCGAAACGATGGTAATGACAATTGTTTGCATTATTTTTTATTTATGGTAATTCTGGCGACAGTAATTTTTTTAGTGTTACACATATGGGTATAGGTTCGTTGATAGTGGATGGTTGAGTGTCTGTGATGAGGGTAGTGGGCGTGAGTTGCCAGCAATGTTTTTTTTCTTCGTTTTTCGTCTTTTTTGTAGTACGTCTTCTTTTTAATAACGTGGTGTGATTATCAGTGCCTTTGAAAAGGAATTGTGATTTTATTTCCCAAGTGTATAGACACATACATACATATATACATAGATATTAAGAAACGAACGAGAATACACATATAATATGATTCATACATTTTTTCCAGATGGGATAACATATTTCACGCATCTACTCTCTCTCTCTCTCTCTCTCTCTCTCTCTCTCTCTCTCTCTCTCTCTCTCTCTCTCTCTCTCTCTCTCTCTTCTCTCTCTCTCTCTCCCTCTCTCCCTCTCTCCCCTCTCTCCCTCTCCCTTCCTCTCTCTCTCTCCCTCTTCTTCCTTTTCCTCTTCCTCTTCCTCTCCCCCTCCCTCCCATTCTCCCTCTCCCTCTCCTCCCTCCAACTCAAACACACACACATGCATCGAGCTTCCGGCAATACATAGAAATCCCTTCCCGTTGATACCCATAGATCCGTAATCACTATCAGAGCCCTTTCAGTACCACGTCTGATGCTACATTAGTTTTCCATATTTCATAATAAATCATATATAATGTCTTATTGCTGACGCGGCCGTAGGCTTAATCCTAATCTATTGGCTGCCGGCGAAAAGATGTGACAGCTTTGCATGATTAATGCGATCTGCTTATAAAACATTTTTGGAATATCGGGTTCGACTGACTGCATGCATTCATGTGCATTTAGGTGAGTCGTGTGTGTGTGTGTGTGTGTGTGTGTGTGTGTGTGTGTGTGTGTGTGTGTGTGTGTGTGTGTGTGTGTGTGTGTGTGTGTGTGTGTGTGTGTGTGTGTGTGTGTGTGTGTGTGTGTGTTTAAGGTATATGTTTAAATACGATACGTATGGAGATCCATCATAACAATTTTCTCAAGCAATAAAAAGGGACATCAAGGGCAATAACTCCTTCCTTCGACTCAGAACCTTCCTCGAACTCCAACAAAATAAGAGAAAAAAAAGCAAAAAGCAAGACTTGTAAATCAGAACAAATGAAAGGCGAGATCCGTGCTTGCTTCAGATCCGCCACTAAAGGTACAGAATAAGGTCATCTTGGGGCTCCGTGACGGCCGAGATGGCCTGAGGTCAACTGCATCTGACACATGAATGGTTAACCCAAAATTCTAACAATGAGTCGTAAGTTATGTGCCAGCGACGAGAGGCATTGAGGTGGCAAAATAATTGTCTGTTGTTGTACGGGTATTTTCTCTTTGACCTTTAGTATGAGAGAGAGAGTGTGAGAGAGAGAAGGGGGGGAGGGAGGGAGGGAGAAAGACAGAGAGAGAGAGAAGGGATGGATGGATGGAGGGAAGAGGAAAGAAAGAGAGAGAGGGGGGCAGCGATGGAAGGCGGAAGGAAGTGAGGGTGGGAGGGAGGGATATATATATATATATATATATATATATATATACATATATATATATATATATATATATATATATATAGAGAGAGAGAGAGAGAGAGAGAGAGAGAGAGAGAGAGAGAGAGAGACAGACAGACAGACAGACAGACAGACACAGACACAGACAGACAGAGTGCACATTACATGAACTATCTGTATGAATATACACTTGTATATGCGCAATTGCACATGTTGACATTTGTAGAGAAACTCCTCTCTAGAGTTTTAAGATCGCGCAAGGTTTCAAGTGAGCACATAAAACATGATACTTTTCTTTGGATGGTTTTCAGTTATCTTTCAGATTTTGTAAAAGATAAAAAATAAATAAATAAATAAATAGAATAAAAAATAAAATGAAATAAATAAAAATGATAATTCATGAAATTGTTTGTCAGTTTTTATTAATAATCCATCAACTTTATTTGCATAATCATCTTTGGTATGTCAGACAGGAATGATATATTTACTATATCTAACCAGCAGTATGATATAATTATGATGATAGAAATACCGGCAATTGATAAGTAGAACCTCGCAATTACAAAAGGCATGCACCGTCTTACTCCCACCTACGAAAT
>NC_091556.1:28697613-28700113 GCF_042767895.1 Penaeus vannamei | reverse complement strand
GCAAAGGAAGTGTGTGTCCTTAATTCTCTTAATTAATTTTCTTGACATGGGCGAGGTTTGTCATGAAGAAACCCGTTACTAGATGGCGCTCGCTGCCTCACCTTGGCGGGCCGGTGACTTCCGCCGTCGCTGGGAAATGCAACGGTATTTCTCTTCTCTTTGTTCTTTATTTCTTTTTTCCCTTGTTCTGCCTGTTCTTATTGTCATTTATTCTTGTTTTTTGTTTTTCTTGATCTTTGTGTTTATCTCTTTATTTTTATTTTTCTCCTGCTTCTTTTTATTTTTTCCTTTCCTGTTTACTGCTTCTATTTCTTTTGCTTCTCTCTCTTCATTTTCTTCTCTTCTGCTTCGTATGCTTTTTTATATCAGTTTATTTGAGCAATATATCTATTTACATGGACGCAGACACACACACACGCACACACACACACACGCACACGCACACGCACACACACAGATACACACACACAGATACACACACACACACACACGCACACGCACACGCACACACACAGATACACACACACAGATACACACACACACACATGTATATCTTTTTCTTTCTTTTCTTTTTATATTCCATCAGGCTTTTGAAACATGAAATACATGTATTTATTATTATTATCAATTTAAAAGCGTTCCATTTATTTCAATTTCATTATAATAGCATATAAAAAACAATCTAACTATATATTGACAATTATAATATACCCCTAACGGCACTAAAATCCAAAAAAATAAAAAAAAAATAAAAACAACTACCAAATGACATAAAAATCCGAACACGCCCTTCTCAAAACACCCGTTCACGCCCACCAGCCCCATTTCTCACCTTTTCCTCCCGTCCCTCCAAGCAAGCATATTCACACACTAACCCACTCTCCCTCTTTCCGCCCTCCCCCTCCCCCCTCGCTCCAAGCATTCGATACCCACACCTAATCATCAAAAAAAAAAAAGAAAAAAAAAAGAGTGTTACGTCATTATAATTTCCTGTTCACTTTTTTTTTCTCGATGTTCGCAAAGACGGGTTTCTGTCACTCTGTATGTGTGTGTGTGTGTGTGTATGCGTCTTGTTTCTTGCGTTTATGCGTGTATATTTGGGTGTGTGTGCTTTGTGTATGTATGTAGGTGAGTAAGTTGGTATGTTGATAGATATGTGCGTCTCTCTCTCTACTCTAGATAGAGAGATAAAAAGATAGGCAGATAGAAATAGGTACATAGAGATAGATAGATAGATAGATAGATAGACAGACAGACATAGACAGAGATAGAACGAGATGGACAGAGATAGATAGGTAGGTATAGTTAGATATATAGATATAGAAAGATAGATATAAATTTAGATATAGATAGATATAAATTTAGATATAGATAAATATAAATTTAGATATAGATATATATAAATATAGATATATATAGATTTAGATATAGATAGATAGATAGATAGATGTAAATAGACAAACAGACAGAAATCGATAGATAGAAAATCAGAAATAGATTTAAACACCAACATAACTAAACCTGCACACATGCTTATTATATTCCCATTGAAGTCTCCAGCCGAGCCACCTTTGGCCCGAGTCACCCCCCCCCCCTCACTTTCATCTCCTGCGCCGCTTTTTACGATTGTTGCGTCATCCATTCATCAGCTGGCACCCCCCCCTCCTCCCCCTCCCTCGACGTCCGTTCCTGCTTTTGCAATACCCCCACCCCCCCCCTACTCCTGCTACATATCCAAAAGTCTGTTTTAGTGGAAATTATTATCATCATTACTATTATTATTATCATGCTCTTTATCATTTCTAAAAGCATGAATATATATATATATATATATATATATATATATATATATATATATATATATGTGTGTGTGTGTGTGTGTGTGTGTGTGTGTGTGTGTGTGTGTGTGTGTGTGTGTGTGTATGTATATATGTATATGTATATGTATATGTATATGTATATGTATATATATATATATTTATATATATATATATATATATATATACATTTATATATATATATATATATATATATATATATATATGTACATATATATATATATATATATATATATATATATATTATATATATATATATATACATATATATATATATATATATATATATATATATATATATATATATATATATATATACATATATATATATATATATATATATATATATATATATATATATATATATATATATATATATATTTATATATATATACGTGTGTGTGTGTGAGTATAAATAGTTATTCTCTGATATACTTATTTGATTATCTATTTTTTTATTTTTGTAGTGTTATGTCTAGTTTTAGATTCATTACCTATTATCTTTTGAAATAATTGTGTTAACTGGGAGTTAACTGTTTATAAATTCCGAAGCCTTTGCATGGCGTATTTACAGCGCGTGTATTGCAACAAAGATCCATCTTGTTTCCCAACATGACTTAAAACTGGCAGAGAAAAAGTAACAAGTGCCCAGCAAACGGGAG
>NC_091556.1:28685113-28692613 GCF_042767895.1 Penaeus vannamei | reverse complement strand
TTTGACTTTCTTTTTTCATTGTGTTTCTCTTCTATTTCCTTCTTTTCCATCTTTGTTATTCTTCTTTATTCTCCTCCTTTCTTCTTTCTCTTTCATTTTCTTTCTTCTTCTTCCCTCTTTTCTTTATCGTCTTTTCTTCTCTTCTATCTTTCTTCTCTTTCGTCTTCTTTCTTTTTCTTTCTTCTTCTCCTTACTTCGTTCACTTTTATCTTCCTTTTCTCCCATCTCCTCTCATCCTTTTTTCTTCTCCTTCTCTCTTCTTTCTTTTTATCATGTTTCCCGTTGATCTTCCTTCTCTTCTATCTATTTTATTCTTCGTTCGTCTCCTTTTCTCTCTCTCTCTTCTATCTTCCTTCTTTTCCATTTTCTCTTTTTCTTCTTTTTCCTTTTCTTTCTCTTCTGTCTTTCTTCTCTTCCATCTGCTTTGTTTTTCTTTTTTCTTCTCCTTTCTTCTTTCTTAATAGTAATAATGATAATGATGATTGTAATAGTAATAATGATACTGATAATGGTAAGGATAATGGTGATAGTAATGATAATGATGATAATGATAATGATAATAACAATGACAACAATAAAAGTAGTAATAGAAATAAATATGGCAATAATGATAATGATAACAACGTTAATGTTAATAATAATGATAAAGATAATCGTAATGATGATTTTCATAATGATAATAATAACAATAATACTATTGATACTGATAATGATGATGATAGTGATAATTTAATAGTAATGATAATATTGATAATAGCAACAATAATAACTAAAAATAATAATGATGATGATGAAAATGATGCTGGTGCTGCTGATGATAGTAATAATGATGATGGTAAGGATAATGAGAACAATAATGATAGTAATAAAAATAGCAATCACCACCATCATCATCATTTGAATCGCCATCATCCTCACAGTGATGATAATAACGATAATAATAACAAGCAACAAAAAATATAATCATAGCACTAATGAAAAAATGCTATTGAATCAAAAACGTTTGAAACGCCTTAAAAGTAAACAAACCAAAAAAAAAATAAAATGAAATAGAATAGAAATAAAAAGTTGATTCCCATTATAATTAGATTCCAAAAATCGTTCCAACGCAAAACGGAATCTCACGAACGTCATCTTATCTACCTTCTGCCATAAGGATTATATTCCCAGAAAATGAAAGAAATAAAAGCACTATCTATCCGTTTTTATTTTCCCTTTTTTTTCCTTTTCTTTGGAGGGGGGTATATGTTGATTTATTCTATTATTATTAAATATTAAGAGTTATGACGAGGGGTGTCGAGAAAAAAAATGAAAGCAATCTATACTTCTTCCTTTTTTCTTTTTTTGTCTTTTTTATATGTATGTAAAGATCATACATTATCTTATTATCACTTATTAAGAATTATGGTGAGGAGTAATCAACAAAATTACTGGAGAGAAAAAAATTGAGACTAGAGACAAAAAAGGATGTCCTTGTGGAGGTAAAAAGCCTCATAACTTATTGAATAAGATAGAAAAATAGATGGAAACACAAAGAAAGAGAGGGAGGGAAAGGGCAATAGAGGGAGAGAGAGAGAGAGAGAGAGAGAGAGAGAGAGAGAGAGAGAGAGAGAGAGAGAGAGAGAGACATGTACATGCACAAACTCACAAGAACACAAATACACACTTTTGTGCACTTACATGCCCATGCACACACATGCACATACAACTGAACAAAAACACACACGCTAGCCCGACTCACACATAAGCAAATATACACATATAAGCGCTCACATTTTTGCGCTCATACATGCATAGGCACATACACACATACATACGCACACACGCACACACACTCACATTCACGCACATGCAAACACACATATAATCACATACTCTTGCTCACATACATGGAGACACATACGTGCACAAACACACACTCTAGCGAACTTACACGAATACACAAACAAGCACACATGCACACGCGCGCGGAGCCCCCCCCCCCACACACACACACACAAACACACACGCATATCCACAAACACACACACACCTAAACAAAAACACACGCGCTAGCCTCACACACACACACATACATTTATGATGGAGGAGTGGATGACAATTACACCCATAATGAATGAATGAGGATGCAGAGAATTCAACCTGCAACATTTTAATACTTTTGCAACATTGGCGAGAGAGGGCGCGGTGGCCGAGTGGTTAGAGCATCGGACTTGGAGACTGTCATGGGAATCTGAGATCGAGGGTTCGAGTCCCGGCCGCCATGTTGTTCCCTTAGGCAAGGAACTTTACCTCAATTGCCTACGAGAAAAATCGAAAAAATACAAGTATAAAGAAGACCTAAATAAATTCAATTTGTAAAAGAAATACAATCTAAAGAAGTACGAATGGCATACAACAAAGAAAATATTTTGCTTCCTACAAGGAGGAAGAAAATGGGGAAAATATAACAGAAATAGAAAGAATAAAATCAAAGTAAAATGAACGAAATATAAAAGAGCTAAATACGAAGAATAATATATAAATAATATTTTTTTATTAAAAGGAAACATGTAAAAGAGAAAAACTGACCAAAAATAGCAAACGATAAGAAAGATCAAATCATTTTGAAAGTTGTTGCGTTAAATGAGGAAATATATCTAGTTGTTTAAAAGAAACTGTTAAAGGTTATCTATGCCATTATTATGTTTTTACACACCAGAGAGAGAGAGACAGAGGGAGGGAGGGAGGTGGGACGGAGAGAGAGAGAGAGAAAGAGAGAGAGAGAGAGAGAGAGAGAAGGGAAGAGGACAGAGAGAGAGAGAGAGAGAAGGGAAGAGGACAGAGAGAGAGAGAGAGAAACAGAGACAGACACACAAACAAACTAACAAACATAAACAACGACGAAACAGAAAAAGAAAGACATAAATAAAAAATACAACAGACAAGACATCTCCCCCCCAAACACACCTTTTACCCCCTCCCCCTTCTCTAAAGGCGACCCGAGTTGACGCAAAACGAAAGAAAATCAATTAAAGGAAGAGACAAATAAGGGTTATTTTCCCAAGATAAATAGACGTCGCAAAGGCCTTAATGTCAAGTGAAAAAATGGACAAGGTTAAGCAGGTGATTACCTCAATTCCGAATCTTTTTAATCACGATGTCGTGAGAATTAAACGTGTTTTCTGGACTTCAATTACTTTTATTAGCGATGTTTTGTTTTCGTATTTCCGTGAGATGATACTCTAATTGATGTCATAGTTCCCTTGATTATTATAATGGAGGTGACAATATTCTCTATTACTCTCTATTTAACATGATTTACCAACATGATTTCTTAATCTTGACCTCGTTACTACGACCGTCGTTATTATCACCATCACAAACACCGCCTCCTATATCATCGTCGTAATCATCCTATTCATCACCATTATATTGTGTATATGTATGTGTGCGTGTGTGTGTGTGTGTGTGTGTGTGTGTGTGTGTGTGTGTGTGTGTGTGTGTGTGTGTGTGTGTGTGTGTGTGTATGTGTGTGTGTGTGTGTGTGTGTGTGTTTGTGTGTGTGTGTGTGTGTGTGTGTGTGAGTGAGTGTATGTGTGTGTCTGTGTATGTGTGTGTGAGCATGTGTAAACTGCACTCGCCCACAGATGAGTAAGATTTCAAACAATATAATTTCGATTAGCGCGAATCATTAATGTATTACCATCTCAATTACTACAAAACAATATTCAGCTAATACGGGATTTTATTTCGTTTAGAACAAATCATGTTGTGTGTGCGTGTGAGTGTGTGTGTACATGCGCGTGTGTATGAATGTGTGTGTGTGTGTGTGTGTGTATGAGTGGGTGTGTGTGTGTGAGTGTGTGTGTGTGTGTGTGTGTGTGTGTGTGTGTGTATGTGTGTGTGTGTGTGTGCGTGCGCGCGCGGGCGAATGCATAAATTGATTCATCTATTAAAAAAACACATTACTCTCTTTTTTGTGACTACGAAATTCCAAAACGATTCCTGGTATATGTCTCTGCTGGCTTTAAGTATTTTTATCAGAAATATGGCCTGAAGAAATTGAGATGATAATGTGTTATTGGAAGAAAATGGGGGGGGGGGGGGGGAGACAGAAATACCTTAATCATCAATACGACTATTTTTTTTGGGGGGGATCATTAATATTTTTCGGAATGAATATTCAATTTTCATTTGTGAGATAATATTGTTATCATTACTGTAATAATGTTGTTGCTACTAAATGTATAATCACCATCATTATTATCATTATCATCATTATCAATATTATCATTATCTTTATTATTATTCTGTTGCAATTATAACCATCAATATTAGTAATTGTATCATCATTGCTATTACAATTAAGATTATCAACATCACCGTTAACTCAGTCCTTATCTTATTAATTCATATCTAATCATTATCGTTATTGTAGTAACCCTCTCCTTACAATCACCATAAAAACAAAAACAATAACTTTATATTAAGAGAATAATAATAATGAACAAGGAAGTGAGTAAATAACCTGTAAAATAAAAAAGCAGGTTTTAAATACTATATCCCTGCCGGCTAATAACAGATAATTACTATTGTTTGTATTCTAAAACTAACCCTCGAGTTGGCCGTTGTTTATATGGCGTAATGAGCACCTTAAAATAATTTCTTTCCCGTGACCTTTGTCGACGTGTGACCCCTTTCTTGAGGTAATCTTTTAGATAACACTTTTTAATTCGTATGTGTGTGTTTGTGTCTTTGTCTCTGGTATTGTTTTTCGTATTTCTGTTTGATTTTTTTTTTATCTTGCTGTTTCTGTTTCTATGTTTGTTTCTGTCTGTTTTGTTTTCTCTCTTTAGCTTGATCTCTCTCTATCTTGGTCTTACTCTCTTTCTCTCCCTTCATCTCTCTCTCTCTCTCTCAGTCATCTACCTCTCTCTCTCTCTCTCTCTCTCTCTCTCTCTCTCTCTCTCTCTCTCTCTCTCTCTCTCTCTCTCTCTCTCTCTCTCTCTCTCTCTCTCTCTCTCTCTCTCTCTCATTCACTCCCTTCCTCCCTTCCTCCCTTCCTCTTTCCCTCCTGCCTTCCCTTCCTGCCCTCCCCCTTTACCTCAGTTGCACACAGAGATCCACATCAACTTTATTATCGGTATTATCACACGACAAAGAAAAAAAAAATAATGAGAGAGAGAAAAAAAAACAGATAAACACGGTAGCTCTGACTTTATCACTAAGAAAACAAAATCATAAACTGTCTCTCTTTTCTTCTTTACTGTCTACCTTTTTCATCATTTCGGAAACAGTTTCTTTTGTATTTTCGGGACATGGTCGAAAAAAATCTCCTTTGGCTTAAAATTGATGATATAATTCGTTATCAGATTAAAACAAGAAAAAATGAAAATTTATCTTTTATCAATTAACAGAATCTTCTACGTGTGTTTACTTGTTTTTTTCATGTTTATTTATTCAATGTATATACGTCATCCTCATATTCTGTAACCAAAACAAATTGCATGAAATTAATGGAAATTGGTCTACACCGACTAATACAATCATTATTTTCGCAAGGTTTTTGCACAAGTTTCCAGTGCCTTTAGAGGTGTTAGTCATCACCACACACGTTCATCACTACGTCATCGTCGTCATTATGTATGGAGCGTTAGTTTTTTGAGCATCAAGGAGACGAGAATGTGTCTGTAAGAGTTTCATTACGAGAATCTGAATAAATTAAGATTTTTTTAGCTTCTTTCTCTGTGTATGTGTGTCTTTGTCTCTGTCTGTCTGTTTCTGTCTCTGCCTCTGTCTCTGTCTGTCTCTTTCTCTCTCTCTCTCTCTCTCTCTCTCTCTCTCCCTCTCTCTCTCTCTCCATCTCTCTCTCTCTGTCTCTGTCTCTTTCTCTCTCGCTCGCTCGCTCGCTCGCTCTCTCTCTCTCTCTCTCTCTCTCTCTCTCTCTCTCTCTCTCTCTCTCTCTCTCTCTCTCTTTCACTTGCTTCTCTTTCTCTCTCACCACCACCCACCCTCCTAGTCACCCCCCCCCCCCGTGTCCCGAAGCCGAGCGTGACGTCAGCCAAAAGGAAGTCATCAGTTAGGAAAGAGCGAAGAGCATTGTTAACCTCAGCGCTGTAATTAGCTTGTGTTTTTCGCGTAATCTTTGGGAAGTATTTTTTTGTTATTGATTTCTCTCGAGGCGTTTTATAGGGGTTGGTGATTTTGTGTTCGGTTTAGGTCTATTCTTTTATCTATTTATTTATTCATTTTTATAAATAAAAGGATAGACCTTTTATTTATTTATTTATCTATTTATTAGAAATGTTTAGAAAAGTTCGTTTCTTTTTTGTATTATTAACTTTATGTTTTTTTTTTGTTTTATCAATTCATTATTCATTTATTTGTTTATTTATCATTTCGCGTATATGTGTTTCTATGTATGTATGTGTGTGTGTACGTGTGTATGTATGCATGTATGTATGTATGTATGTAGGTACGTGTTCCATGGTAGGTCTATATAATTGGACGATTTGATTAACAATACATTTGAGTTTGATTGGAGTTTGGGAAAGCGGGATTCGGATATAACGCCACAACACAAAATATCAATTAAGGATATTAATCATGGGCAGTTTATTAATCCGCAAATTAACATACCCACTCGTGTAAAAAAAAAAAAAAATCGATGCTTTTCAGTTGTTAAGAGGCGTAACACTTGCAATGCTACGCTGTCCGTAAGGTAAGAAGTGATTGTGTAAAGTACGATGTTTTCGCTCTTATATTACAAGCCAGTCGTAACCCCAGTGTATATTGCAAACTGCCTCGGTATTTTTGCATGCAAGCACGGGTACAAGTTGGCTGAAATTACCTCATTTGGCGAGCATGCATACACTCATCGAAGCATTACGACTGACATTATCTTCCACAACGAAAAAAAGAAAATGGAAGAGAGAAAAAAAACGGGAAAAATCATAAAACAATACGATTTCCTACTTTTTTTTCTCTCCGCGCTTAATTAGATAGATTCGTATCCTTTCTTTTGTTTCCCTAATTACATATTCATCTATTTACCCTTGATACAGGAAGTTGACCGGTTGCTTTTGACTTCCGGTCAGGAATTAGAGCGGTGACGCCTAATTGAATGACTTAATATTGATTGAATAAAAGAGAAAACGGAGTTGAAGGTAATGACTTCCCTTTTTCTTTTCTTTTACGGGGAGACTAGTGTATATTTTTTGTCGAGAAATTGTGGGTTTGGGAGAGGGTGACACAAATTGCTTTCTTTGGTCTTTTTCATATGAATATGATATTGAATATACAGACGCTATTTCCAATGTCATCTGCATATCCTCTCCGTATCCCTTCCATCTCTCTATCTATCTATCTATCTATCTATATATCTATCTACCTATCTTTCTATCTACCTATCTATCTATCTATTTACCTATCTACCTATCTATCTATCTATCTACCTATCTATCTATCTCTCTCTTTCTATCTATCTACCTATCTATCTATCTCTCTCTCTCTATCTCT
>NC_091556.1:28619085-28622113 GCF_042767895.1 Penaeus vannamei | reverse complement strand
AAATACCCAAAAAAAAAGTGAAAATTTTAAACACGCACGTTTTCAAGCACCCCCGAACACCCCCCAGCACCCGGGAGAAGTCAGGAGAAAAATATCTTTGCATTTCCTTCTCACACAGGAAAACCACGCGCCGCCCTCACCCACGCCCGGGAAACCGATCTTTTACAATCAGTATTTCCACTCCAGGTCTTCGCCATTATTCGAAACGATTATGTTTTCCATATTTTTGAGGCGAGATTCAGAGAGGGAGAGAGAGAGAGAGGGAGAGAGAGAGAGAGAGAGAGAGAGAGAGAGAGAGAGAGAGAGAAGAGAGAGAGAGAGAGAAGAAAAGAGAGAAAGAGAAAAAGAGAGAGAGAGAGAAGAGAAAAAGAGAGAGAGAGAATAAAATTATATAATCCATCAGATCGTTGATAGATCACATTTTCAGAAATTTAGAATATATATATATATATATATATATATATATATATATATATATATATATATATATATATATATATATATAAAGTAAGTTTACCATATTCCGAGACTTTAAAAAATGAAAAAAATACTGAAAATAAAGAAACGAAACCATTAATCCCATTTTGAGACCAACGAAAGAAAACATCCCGAAAACCACGAAATGAAACCGTAGAAGAATGACCAGCATTTGGGGACAGTGCCCCTTGAGAGTGTCCTGCCAGTGGTCGGGTAATTTAGAACAAGAATGTTGACTTTTTTTGCTCTTGTTAAGACCGGGTGGTGTTCTGCCCGCGGGTTCTCTCGGCCTGGCTCTGGCTCTGGATTAGTAGGGTTTGGCTGTGTGTGTGTGTGTGGTTTTTGGGCTGCGTGTGTGTTTGTGTTTTTGTTTGTGTGTGTGTGTGTTTTTGTTGTATGTGTGTTTATGTGTTTTTGTTTTTTTATGTGTGTCAGTGTGTTTTGTGTGTGTGTGTGTGTGTCAGTGTGTATATGTGTTTTTGTGTGTGTATGTGTGGGGACTTTTGTGTGCGTCTGTTTTATGTGTGTTTTTTGCTGCGTGTGTGTTTTGTGGGGTTCTGTGTGTATGCTTTGGTTTGTGGCCTGTGTGTATGCGTGTGTTTTGTTTTGGTCTGTTTTATGTGTTTTTTTTGTGCGTCTTTATATATGTGTGCCTCCTGCTGTGTGTGTTTCGTGTGCGTCTGTTTGTATGTGTCTTCTGCTGTATATTTTTGTGTGCGTATGTGTGCATGTGTGAAACTTTATATTATAGTTTTATGTATACGCATGCAGGTACATATCTCTATGCTTGCTCATACATCCCTACGCGTTTGTAGCCCTTAAGCACACGAACCCAGGGAATAATGTTTTTTCCAAAAGGGGTGTTATATGAGTACGTATTATCATTTTACGTGGATATTTTTATTTATGTAAGTAAAGACGTCACAGAAAGACCACCAACATTCAGCACATGTTTCTGTCACTCACACTAGAGGGGGGGGGGGGGAAGAGGGGCTTCATGGGGGGGAGAGGGGGAGTGTGGGGGAGAGGGGGCGGGGGGGGAAAAAGAGGGGGGAGGGAAATGAAGGGCAAAAGGGATATGGGGGGATGGGCTACACGAGGGGGGAGAGGGGGGTGGGGGGGGGGAAGAAGGGGAGGGGGGGTGCAGGGGGGAAGGGGGGAGAAGGAAGAGGGGGAGAGGGGGTGGGACGGCAAGGAAGGTGTTAGGGGGCGAAGGGAGGGGGCTTCAAGGGGGGAGGAGGGCTTCATGGTGGGGGGGTGGGGGGGGGGGTACCGCCTTATGATTAGGGTTTTTTCCCCTTTTTTCCCTTGCCGGCGAGTGACGTTGTCTGCCCCTTTTTAAGCTCCTGGCCTTCTTTTTTCTTTCTCTCTGTTCCTTGGGGTGGAAAATGCGATCAGCTTTTGAGTCTAATCTTAATTTTCTGGTTCTGTCTCTCTCTCTCTCTGTCTGTTTGCTTCTCTGTCTATTTGTCTGTTTGTCTATCTATCTGTCTGTCTGTCTATTTATCTTTCCAAATATCCGTCTGTTTGTCTAACTAGATATCTATCGGTCTATCTATCTGTCTGTCTGCCTGTTTATCTATGTATCCAAATATCTGTCTGTTTGCCTATTTATCTGTCCGTCTGTCTGTTTATCTATCTATCTATCCAAATATCTATCTGTTTGTCTAACTAAATATGTATCGGTCTATCTATCTATATCTCTGTCTGTCTGTATGACTTTCGGTCAGTCTGTTTGTCTGAATATCTAACTAAATATCTATCAGTCTATTTATCTATCTGCCCTTCTGTCTGGCTCTCTGGCTATCTATTCACTATATAACGATATAGATACGTATGTTTAACTTCGATAATTTTTATTTACTCTCTCTTTCCTCTTTCGCACTTATTTTCTTTTTTTCAATGATCCCTTTTTTTTTCGGTTTGAAAATATTCTTTATTTTCAAAATTCCCTTTCCTCACGCCCGCGTAACTCACTTCCCCCCCCCTTTTATAAAACACGGGGAAACTGACAGAACCCGAAGAGAATGTAAGAACGGAAAAAAGGAAAAAAGAAAGAAAAAAACGGGAAATCAGAATGGGAGGGTTGGATGAAAAAAATGCCCTTTACGAAGGGGAAATGACACGCCGACAGGTATAGCGTCATCGCCACCCGCCTTCGGGAAACCTGGACATTGGGGCCCAAAAGGGGGGAGAGCTGACAAACACTTACTCATTCTACGATTCATTACGAACCCGGGCAGTGGAACTTCATTTGTTTCTTTGGGTTTTCGTCTTTTTTTTCGGTCTGCCCTCTTTTTTTCATTATGTCTTTTGTTTCCCTTTTTTTTATCTGTATTTTTCTCTCTCTTATACCTCTATTTTGTTTCTCTCTCTTTTCACTTTTCTACTTTATTTTTTATTTTATCTATTTTTAAACTAATTTTTTTATTTTTCTATCTTTTTTCTATTTTTATAACTACTTTCCCCTTTCCCCCTCTCTTCTTCTTCTTCTTTCTCTCTTCCTTCTCTCTCTCTCTCTCTTCTTCTTTCTCTTTCTTCCTTTTCCCCC